>NW_008824053.1:10670158-10678141 GCF_000699105.1 Pygoscelis adeliae | reverse complement strand
GGCAGGGCAGGCCTCCGGGGTTCCTGCACTGCGGTGCTGATTTGGGGTATCACCCAGTGGCCTTGGAGGAGCAGCCCACGGTGTGACGTGGGTATTCGGCCGGGCCGGCCTCGGGGGGGTGGTTCTGTGCGGTGGTGTGCAGAGCTGTGGTTCTTTCACAGGACGGCCTGAAGCAGTGCCTGTCCGAATTCAAGCAGCAGCTAGCTTGGGTGGAAAGGCTGGATGTGACTTCGGGCCAGGTCGCGGACCCCGTCTCGCAGAGTGCTTCTGACAAAGATGCTGTTGACCCTGAGAATGATTTCCAGAGAGAGATGAGCTTGTAAGTGTCAAAAAGGGAGATTTCTTGCAGGCTCTTGGCATACTGCTGCGTGCTTGGAGTCGTGTTTTGCCCTCTGCTGCAGACCGCCACACTGGCTGTCGCTGTGGCACTCTTGGGCCACGTATTTTACATTTGCTGGCTCTGAATGTTTTCCAGAATAACTACAGATTAATGCTAGTATACTTAACTTGTCTTGTGACTGGAAATAATTTCCCTCCTCGCAGCAGACTTCCATCCTTTGCTGAAAGTTTATTTAAAGAGTTCCTTGGTTGCAGCACTATGTCTTTAACACAGAATATGGATTTTTCTTTGTGGATTTGTTTTGGTGTTATTACAGTTCTCTTGTTTTGCCTTGCCTTTTATAATCCAACATGTAAAACTGTGACTGGGAACTAGGTAAATGTATATGCGCAAGATATAAGCATTCATATCGTACTGGCACCTAAATTGCTTTTGGTAGCACTGAATGCTGTAGGGCACAGCATGTTGGTATCATTCTAGGTCAATGCTTGTTAGATCCCAGTATCATCTAGCTTATGTGAGCAGAGTTCCTGTCAGCGCTGTGAGATGCCCGATACCCAGTGACGGAGCTGGTGCTGTGCTGTCTCCCTAGTTACCGTCAGGCTCAGGCAGCGGTCCTGGAAGCACTACCTAGGTTGCGTAAGCTCCAAGTTCCTACTAGAAGGCCAGATGATTACTTCGCAGAGATGGCCAAATCAGACCAACAGATGCAGAAGGTATGTGCGGTGAATAATGGCTTTCTTTCCTGTGTTACGTGTTGGTTTTAGCCTGTGTTTTAGGGATTAACTTTGAGGTGTGATTTGTGAATACTTCCCTTCATCTCTTTGTCAAATGCCTGTGACAATGTTAGTGTTTGAAATTTTGTTTGTGGCAGGAAATTTCTTCCTCTTTAGGTATTTCAGTGCAATGTGGGGATTTCCATAACAGTTGGAACGTAAAGTAGAAAAGCACGACTTATATTCTGTCCTCAATGTATTTAATATTAAAAATGGAGACTCTTTCTCCGCATGTGTGATAGTGGTTATGAAGTTGGCTGTGTTTATGCTCTTTGGCGTAAGACTTGCAGTCAACTGTGGCATTAACGTGATCCTTTTTCCCTATTTAAGTATCACCCTTTGTTTATACTCGGTGTGTTTTGGTTCTCTGTGACTTTAAACTGTGTGTTATTGAATTAATCTATCATGGGTAGTAGGTCAGATTTGTGTAGGAAATAAGAATGTCACGAACTTGCTTCTTGAGCGTGATCTTTGTTCAAAACGGAACCCTCATTTTTGTTTTTGTTTTGGAAAAAAGACTACATTGTATAAGTTAAACATCAGCTGGAGTCTAATTTGAGGTTCATGTATGACTTGGTCACTGTTTTGATGGCTGATAGAATCTTCCTAGAGATGATGAAGATTAATAATTAGCTTGTGCTGAGGTTTAAGTCAATTCTGCACAATACTGTTACCTTCTTTTGCTGGCTTCTGTTTGAAGAATGGAGTTTTTTATCTCCTTGTGGAGTCACAGATTGAATCCAGCAGATTTGTGTCGAAATCTTTGTAATCCCTTGTAATGCGGCATCCTTATAGAAATGTTTGTGAACAAGGAGGGAACGAAAAAGATGTTTTCTATGGTGCGGAAGGGTTGTTGACTCTTCTTCAGTGCTTTACTTTTAATAATGATGAGAAAGAAACTATCAAGTCTTCTACATACACCTGAGTAGACTGACAAGATGTGACAAGATACTCTTGTTTAGCGGTTTCGTGACAGTCGTTCCATAAGCCTTTGTCTTGTCTCTGTGTGAGTTTTGTCTTTTTAACCAGATTTTGGCTACAGATCAGTTCAGGAGTTTCTGTAATAACTCGTCCAGCCTTGAGTTGAAAGAACATTATGCCTTATAAAGCATTAAGTGATTGAGAGACGTTTTCTTTTTTACACTCATTAATAGTTCATATAATTATTGATTTCAGGACTGCACAGCAATCATAAAATTCCCATGTTTTCTTTTGCATTACTGATAAATTTTGTTTTTTCTATCCCCTAATAAGATTCGACAGAAGCTTAAGAGTAAACAGGAAGCAATGGAGAGGTCTGAGAAAGCAAAACAGCTCCGTGCGATGAGAAAATATGGCAAGAAGGTGAGGAGGAGCTACAAAAGGGACCTACCTATGATAAGAATCTAGAGCCTGAGTGAGGAGCTTAGAAAGTGAGACCACAGGAGGCTAGCTAAAATATATGGAATGTCTAGTCTTCTGTCTAGCTGCTTTGAAGGAAGACAGAGCAAAAGATGGGATACCTTAAAAAAAAGAAAAAAAAAAAAAGAAAAAAGTATGGGACACAAGGAACAACACTAACATTCATTTAACAATGGTTAAACATTGGACCAGGCTGCCCAGGGAAGTGGTTGAGTCACCATCCCTGGAGGTATTTAAAAGACGTGTAGATGAGGCGCTTAGGGACATGGTTTAGTGGGCATGGTGGTGTTGGGTTGACGGTTGGACTCGGTGATCTTAGAGGTCTCTTCCAACCTTAATGATTCTATGATTCTGCTTCTAATCTCAGGTGCAAACTGAGATTCTGCAGAGAAGACAAAAGGAGAAAAAAAATATGTTGAATGCAGTCAAGAAATACCAGAAAGGTAAAGTTAACTTGTCTAAGAGAGCAAATGTGTAATGGGAATAGTGGTGTGTGAGCAATGTAAGGCAGTGTGATGTGTGGTGCTGGGCAGTGAGCTTGAGAGGCTGCTGCTGTGCAGAATCATTTGCCAGTGGCAGTGAAAATCCTCCCAAGTAGCTGTTCTTCAGTGAGGGTGGCTTGTTGCTATTACTTGCTTAGACTGAAAATTCATATTTTCTGTGGTGGTAGCTGAGCAACCGTTACGTCTTTGCTCTTGCAGGTCTCTCTGACAAGCTGGATTTTCTAGATGAAGAGCAGACGTCGTCTCAGGGGAACAAAAAAGGCAGTGCAAATCAACGGATAAAGAAGGGGTGAGACCAGAAAAGAAAGATATTTAAATGCAGAATGTCTGATTTTTTCAGTCTTTTAGGGGATCATTTTGTGGAACAAGAAAGCTGTTCTGGTTAATGTTTGTTAAAATAAGTCTGAGGTGGCTTTCTGTCCCTAGAGAGGAGGAAAACTGTGGCCAGAATGGAACGGAGACTGAAATGTGCTCATTTCTGCCTCTTCAATAAGAGGGGAAAGGTTTACTATGGCTGATAGGAGTCCATCAGCAGATACATGTGCCTTCTTCAGAGCTTCTTGAAGAAAGGAATATAGGCGATATTCGGTTGTTTTTCAGACCAAATGCCAAAAGACGATACAAGAACCAGAAATTTGGTTTTGGTGGGAAGAAGAAGGGCTCAAAGTGGAACACAAAGGAGAGTTTTAATGATGTATCCAGCTTCCGGTCAAAAGTGGCCCACAACAAAGGCCCAGGAAAAGGAGGAAAAAAAGCCCTCAATGTAAGTAAAATGTTGCATGCAAATGATCCTGGTTGGCTAGGAAGCCAGCTGTGGTCTGGGAGGGAGAGCTGAGTACATGATGGGTCCCTCCAGTATCTGGAAGTGAAAATGTCTGTCTTTGGGAGCTGAGCATAATTCAGTTGCAGACAGAGTTGAGGATGGTGGTTTGGTGTCTGAGCAGGGAAATGAGTGGGGGAGTTAGCAAGTACTGTTTGTTGCTACCTGTGTCCCAAAACCTCCTTCTCCAGAGGTACTGACAAATATCCTCTCCTTGGTATTTTCCCCAAGCTATGGAGCTAGAAGAAAGATGGAGGACGTGAAAATAAAGATCTGAATCTCTCCTTTTTTTGCAGAAGAGACCTGGAAAGAGAGCAAGGCAGAAAATGAAGAGCCGAGCACGCTAAGAGGACTGTGCTCCCCAGTGGGGTTCCTGTGTTTGTGTGTTGCAAGATATGTTTCTGCTGTCATCAAGCAGCTAACTGTGGAGCAAGCTGGATGCTTCCAAGTGGCAAGAAAAGAAGTCGGTGGAAACTAGTGCCTTATCACTAATTTCTTCTTATTGTCTGTTTTATTGAAGGATTGTTTTCTACTTAAACTTTTGGTGTGTGAACACATTAAATAGTTTGCACAGAACGGTATCTAACTCACGTTTAATTGTGTTATGAATGGTGGCTGAAACCTGCCCTTTGTTGCCTTCATTCTCACAGCTTTTTCCACAGCTACTGTTGACATGTACTTGGTAAACTTGAGTTCTGGGTCATGTTGTTGATGTCAGAATAAGAAGTCTGAAGCCTGTCAAGATGTTAAAGTGTTCTTTAGACTACTCGTGTAGACAGGTGGTTTGGAAACAGCAGAGACAAATGCAGCAATCTTATAAATAGGTTTATTTCTGTAACTATTGTCAGGCTGCAAATCTGGACAGACTGAGGTTCTCTCTTCCCTTTTCTCACTATCTTCTCTTGCCAGAAATCTACCAGACTCGCCTAATAACAAGCAGAGCCTAACATACTAGATGTCATTAACTGCTTCTATCTAAGTTGTGTGGCTTTACCACTCTACTACTGTAGGTTCTCAGACTGCTCCTCCCCGTGCCCCATGGCAGCCATTTATTTAGTGATCTCGGTTCTCCGGCGTGGGAAGTAGAGTCTGCAATCAGTACGGTCCACGGGAATCTGGGAAAGAAAAATGATTAATAGTCATGTGCTTTTGCTAGAATTAGTAGTAGTCGTCCCCCCTGAGAAGAGTGATGCACAGCGTTCTTGCTGCTGAGAAATGTCCAAATGACAAACGAGTAGGGTATCACTTATTTGAGAATATACTGTTCACCGTTTCATTACGGTAGAACCTGGTGAAAAAAGCAAACTTAATGTATGAAACAGCATCATGAGTCCTGACTCTATAAATTTAACTCACTTCCCTGCATGCAAATTTAGTCGCCTCTTTCCTGCCACCTAATCCTACCACCAGTATCTAACAGCGTAAAGCCCTGCTGGGATGTCTGTTGCTAGCCTTGTTATGAGTAACCAGATCACCTGAAGTGTAATATGAAAAGTTGCAGAAGACTATCTTATTTTCTTATTTATCTTAGTTTTCTTTGTAACAGGTCAAAATTAGTCAGGCCCTCATTTGCCTTTCTCGAAACACGAATCTACAAAGTCAGTCATCGTCACAGCTATTTGTTTGTCAGATATGATTGATGTCTCAGCTTGTTAATAAGATTTCTTTTCCTCCTGTTTATTCACACTTCCCCATATGAATCCTCACTGATGTATTCTGCCTCGGGTATACTTAGCTGATTATTAATTTTATGCTTCTGCTTGCAATTTGTTTGAAAGATACTATACAGCAGCACATTTCACAGTACTTATGTATGTCACTTCACATTGCTCACTATGCTGTTTCTCATGGCTGAATGCTTTAATAAACAGCCGTGACTACATATGTGGCATTTGGCAATATGCTTGGGGTCGACTGTCATTGTAGATATTTTGCATGCAAGTTTCTCAGGGGAAGTCTACTGTTTCTGTGTTCACAAGCCTATGCCAGCGTGAAGAGTCCTCTTAGGTGTAAATTTTAAAAACTTGTTGTCCATGAACAGCTCTGCTCATTCCTAGTCATTCCTGTTTTCCATGTTTGTCACAAACTATTTTCTTGCGTGAATATCTTCAAGTGTAATGGGCTGAACCTCTCTGAATCCTGCAAAGAGCTGAGTCCTTAAGCACCCTACTCACCAAAGGTGTTGTGTTCCAGCCAATTTCCTGGCTTTCAGTTTGTGGCTCTGAATATTTCTTTGTTGGCTCCAGTGCTGCATGGTGAATAAGATTCAGAAACTTGGCTGTTGGTTTAAGAGACACAAATACAAATGAAAGGAAGTATGTTTAAAAACCAGTCATCCGTGGATGTGTGTTAGAATGGGACATCCTAACGCTGTCCAAGCAATAGCAAGAAAGCAAAGGTTGGAGGCAACCTCTGTGCTTCTGTGAATGATCTTGCAAGAGAAGGCAGGGTGACATTTCTACTCAAACTTACCCCGATGAGGTTTCAAGATTTGCCTGCCTATACTGTCCTGTTAATTCTGTCATCCCTGTTTACTGTATTGCAGCATCTTACTTTTCTTGTATCGCATCTAGTATCAACCAGCGCTCCACGTTAGCGGTCGTCATTCTCAGTTGCCTGAGACCTGCTGCCTTTCCCTGTTTTGGTTTTATTTTCCCCCCCAATCCTGGACTAGAGTAGGCCAACTTTAAGTGAACATTAAGGTTTTTAGACAAAATTGGCGTGTTTGAAATAAGGGAGCAGTTGCTATAAGGGTTCCTGTTATTAGTGCTCTAAAGCCAGACTCGGCAGCCATTTCAGCAGTTTACCATATGTGGTGGTTAGGTAGAATCTGCATGTATATATAAAACATATTTCTAGATTTTTTTTGTTTTCCCCTGAAAGAGGTTTAGATTCTCAAGCAGAATTTTATAGTAGGATAACTAAAAACAAAATTTTGCATGAATGTAAGCTTGTATTGATAATGAAAAGTAACAGGAAAGGGCCTTAAAGTGGAAAAAAATCTGCCTTACGTTTAACAAAAATCATGAATGAGTTTAACTTTCTTCTATTGTCACAGGGGTGTTTCTGCGTATGTCATCTTTTAGACTAATTGGAATTTTTAAATCTTATTTATTAGTCATTTTCTTATGTAATTATCACAAGCTGTTCAGAGATTTCTTACCATCTGCCGGCTCTTCTATATTATCATGCCAAGACATAGGCTTCTTGGTGATCGTGTGAACTGGAAAGAAATGATGCAGATGAATTACTTTAATGTGAATTTAGCATCGCAGCCAGGTATAGGATATCTATCATTGCAAATGTTCTTTTTGATTATTCCCCAGTCTGGGTCCAGCTACTTCACTGAAGCCTTAAAGGAAGAACAGCATGTGAACAGAACAAAACGAGTTCTAATAGCAATTTCCTAGAAAGGGAAGGGGGTTAAGCATGCTAAAGGCCGTTTACTGGATGCTGCCTGCATTCACCACAGCAAAGGTCCACCCCACCCAAGTGGTGGCCTGCAGAGTGCCAAATTTCAGGAAATTATTTTCCTTTGTTTTGTTTTTTTTTATTATTGTAAAAGCTAGACCTGAGTGAATCTGTTCACATCACCCGTCTGTGCCAGCAGAGATTACGATATTCTATGACTCCGAATTGGCAGGTAGAAATCAACGCAGAGGCTGAAGAAACACGGTGTAGCGTTGAGGCTCTCTACGCCATCTTGGCTCTGCGTTGTTCCCTCAGGATCCGTGGGTTCCAGATCCCAACTAGTTGCCTCACTTCTACATGTTTATACTAAGGCACCGCCTAATCTGGGCAAATTGGTCATGTCTCTGTTCTGTCTTGGAGTGTGCAGGCTGGTTCCTTAGGCAGAAGAACAGCCCATCAGTTGTTCCCCCCAGATCTACCCCTCTCACTGGCCACTGCTGGCATTCTTGGGTGCAGCTGCTTGTCTCCGACATGCAGCTGAGCGCTCCGGGGCCTGCTCCTGCCCCTGCCCCTGCCTCATGCAGGCAGGCCCCACCAGCCTTCCCTCCGCCCTCCGGCTCGGTGCAACGCTTGTCTTGCCCTCGGGGGTTCACGCCAGTTCTCTGTGACCGTGGGGCCGCCCGCGCGCCGCCTCACCGCGGTGGCGCGGGGTCAGGCCGTCCTGCGTGTGCA
>NW_008824053.1:10651609-10669021 GCF_000699105.1 Pygoscelis adeliae | reverse complement strand
GGAGTGGCGGCTTGCCACGTCGGTGGCACCACTCTCCACGCCTTTGCAGGTAACGGTCTGCCTGGCAGCGAGGGGCTGGGAGGTCTCGCTCCCTTCCCAAAAAGTCAGGAGCTTCCCAAAGCTTTGCTTTCTTCTCCCCTGCCAGGGATTGGCTCTGGGAAGGCACCACTGGAACAGTGTATTCAGCTGGCAGAGAGGCCTGGGGTGCGCCAGCACTGGCTGGCCTGTCAGCACTTAATTATCGATGAGATCTCGATGGTGGATGGCAAGTTCTTTGACAGACTGGAGGCAGTGGCGAGGTGAGCGATTGCCAGGTTAAACAACTAACAGAAATGAGTTTCCCTAAATTTCCAGGCTGCTTCCTTCCTCTGGTTATGTGAACAGATACAAGGCAACCGGTGGCATAGGAAGGAAGCGTGAAATCACAGCCAGCATCTGGGCAGGCCTCTATCTTGAGATAAGTTTTGATCATGTCCCGTTCCCCAGCTGCAGCTGTTCTGGCTGCTGTTTTCATCTCCGGAGGCAAGTGTTATCTACAGAGCTGAGTCCAGAATACAGCTGTTTATGCTGTGCCCAGCAGTTCTCTCTTGCAGAGAGAAGCAGTTGTAGTATAGCAGCTACCAAAGAACCAAGACTGGTAATGACATCTAGGGTGGGTAAGCAAAGCAAACTTAATGTCACGTAATAGCACTGCTTAATTATTTGAGCTCCTCTGACAAGGCTGAGGATAATCTTTTACTGCAGGTGGTGTAAGTTTGGATGTACTGACAGACTAAGAAGTAACTTCTGAGACCTGACTATGTCCAGGTCCTGGAGGGCATTCAAAGCTGCTTCTCTCTTCCCTCCCTTTCAGGGCAGTCAGAAAACGGGATGAGCCTTTTGGAGGAATTCAGCTAATCATCTGTGGGGACTTCTTGCAGCTACCCCCAGTCTGTAAGGCTAATGAAGAAACCAAGTTCTGCTTCCAGGTACAAAACTGTCCCTAAACTCATTCTCGTACTTCAAGTCTGCCTCTTTCTTAACAAGAAAATGATTTGCCAGGCAAAAAGCTGGAGGAAATGCATCCACATAAACATGGAGCTGACTGAAGTGCGGAGACAGACCGACAAGACCTTTGTCTCACTCCTGAGTGCAGTCCGTTTAGGCAGGTGAGGAGAAACTCAGCTGTCTAGTAAAGAGCGGGTTGTCACTTCTCTGTGTATTCTATCAGGAATGTATGACTGGGGGCAATAGCTATAAATGCTTTAGGTAACGTAAGCAGGTTTTATATATGCTGCTCTGGTAAGGAAGGACCCTTTCTAGGGTCCCTCTTTGCAATTTCTGCTAAGGAATTCGATGGATCCCGAGCTGGCAGTGGCCAGGGCAGGGCTGGGGTACACGCTTGCACTGTTCTCCAACTTTGTGTAGTTATATTTCCCTGTCCTTCTCTCTGGAGACCTGGGGCTTGCACAGCCTGATCCAGCTGCATGGAGGTTACTGCTGCTCAAGACCTGTACCTGATCACTTTAAGCAATAACCCCCTTTTCCTGGTTACCAGGTGCACAGAGGAGGTTACCAGACTGCTGACACAGACCGCTGCTAACAGGTCTGAGCGTGATGGGATCCTGGCTACGCGGCTCTGCACCCATAAAGATGATGTAGAAATAACTAATGAGAGACGCTTGCAACAACTATCAGGTGAACGCCTTGGAGGAAGCTGCTGGATTTGGGGCTGAGCTCTGAGTGGATGCAATGGGGATACTGTGTTGTCAGGAGGAACCGGTGTTCTGTCATGCACAGCAGCATCAGTCCAAGTTGTGTGTGTTGGGAGTTGAGCTGCCTGGGGAAAAACTTCACAGCTTTTTGCTTAAAAATCCAGTTACCTCTTGGTGTGTAATAAACAGCGAGCTCATTGCTTGCTGTGAGGTAGGGTGGGTCATTATTGCCTCCATACCCCTGCTTTTTCTTTCTGTAGCATCTCAGAAAGGCCGTGCTCTATCCAGCCACGACTTGATTTAAGGGCTGTTTCATTTCTGCCTCCCTGTCTGGCCCTAGGATTCTTTCTTAGTCCTCTTTGGAGATCTGGTGTTGGCAGCAAGTGAAACTGGTCATATGCTCAAAATGGTGACTGCTCAGTTCTTATTTACTGCTGGCCTTTGATTCCTGAGCCTTCTCATGCTCTGGGACTTATGTTGGGAAGAGAGGCTTTCTGCTGTTAGATGTGACAAGGTTTGTGTGAAGACGTCCTATCAGCAGAGCAGAATGGATATTAAAAGAGGAATTGCTGTTAGAAATAAATGTTGAGCCTCCTGCTGTGCTGTGTGGAATATGTTCAATGGTTGCAATTTGTCACATCTTTCTTTCCTTAACAGGAGAAGTGCGCACTTTTGAGGCTTTGGACAGCGACCCAATGCTAGTGAAGTTAATTGATGCTCAGTGTCCTGTGGGTGGTAGAGTTGAGCTAAAGCTTGGAGCTCAGGTGAGTGTGTGTACGTACGTTTGTGAAAGACCAGCAGATCAAATGGCATAAGAAAAATAAAGGAATTGCAGATAAATGTATACAGCAGATTAATGTATAGAATGCAGATTCTGTTGGCCTGGCATAGACATTCTATACAGAAGACTCTGTCCCAATCTTTGCATCTTTTCTGCTTGGAATCTTGTCCAGACAGAGAGTTAGTCTGATTTGAATGCAGGTCCGTGTCTCGTGGACAGTGGTGACTGCTATGACTTTGACACGCGTTTTCAATCGGGTTTAGAAGCTTCCAGGTAGCAGAGAGCACAGGCAGTCCTTGCCTGTGGTCTCAGCTCCAGGTACAGCAGCCCTCCTGACGTGTAAGGGTACGGCACAGCTTGCCAAACTTGCAGGACTGGGCACCTTGCTGTGAGCTAGGGCTGTCAGAGTGGAAAGGATGCAGGATTGTGCTTAGCAGCAGTACTGTTTGCCTTGGGAAATTGTTCCTTAGGTGTTCCCGGAATCTATATATGTCTAGGCTTGTTGGTATTTAGGGAAGGCGGATCTGAGCTCACAGCTGTGGACAGAAGCAGCTCAAGTGAAGTGTTCAGTGCTGCAGAATGATGTAGTTGGGAATCCTAGGAAGGAAAGGCTGTGAAATAATTTCAATCAAATTGGAGACAGTGCTCTATCCTGCAATAGGATGATGTGGCTGTGGCCTTATCAGCCTGCTCTGCTTATGCTTCCTGGCTAGAAGCTTAGCTGCAGGGTGGCTGAACAGGTTGTAAAGCCAGTGCACTAAAGGATTTTTCTTTTTCTCTGTAGGTGATGCTAGCTAAGAATCTGGATGTGTCTCAAGGGCTGGTGAATGGGGCGCGAGGAGTTGTTGTAGGATTTGAAAGTGAACAGAAGGGTAAGTAAGCTTTTTGATCTTTTGTTGAAGGAAGAGGAAAAATCCAAAACAAGTTATCATTGACAGCGGATGACTTGTTAATTGTTTACTGCTTTGTAAGAATAATTTGAAGGAAAGCAGGGAGGAAGTCTTCTCTGCAGTGGGAGGCTTGGGGCGCTCATAAGCTGTGATGTCATGTGCTGCATCGGCTGTAGCTATCTTGAGGGCCTCTTGTGTTTGCTTTTCTTTATTCTCTAAACGTGTATGCTCGTTTGCATTTCTTGTCTGTTCTGTTGAAGCACTTCTTGGTGGTTTTTTGTTTGTTTGTTTTTCTCAGAGAATAATGTTTTGCCACCTGCAATGTGTATTTTTTCCTGCATCTCAACTGATAAATTACCTGATTTTAATTCTCCTCCTTAAGTAGGTCCCAAATATCATTTCAGGACACCTTATTTACTGTGGGGGGGTTTAGTTGGTTTTTTTTTTTTTGGTGTGGGATTTTCTTTTTTTAATGCAGCCCTAAAATTCATGAAAGACTGACATGGGGAAGGAGGAAAAAAAAGAAAGTGTTCTTAGGCTGCTGGCTTTCTGGCTATTGAGCATTAGGAATATATCCCTGTTTCTCACCTGCTCCCACTCCTACAGGGCTGCCTAAGGTGAGGTTTCTCTGTGGGGTCACACAGGTCATCAAAATGGAAAAATGGGTCTTCAAAGGGCCATCAGGAGTTCATCTGAGTCGTCAACAGTTGCCTTTAAAATTGGCATGGGCCATTTCCATTCACAAGAGTCAGGTGGGTGTTCTTATACAGCTGTCTCTAGACTTTTATGCCATCAAAAGCCTTATTTCATGGGTGAGCTTGCATTGCTGGTAAAACAAGAGGCAAAACTGAAAGGCCCTTGTTGTGGGGGACCTCTAGAATATGTGTGTCTAGCTGCAGAGAAGGCAGCACCTCTTCTGCTTGTGATGCTTGTCTATAGGGTGAAGGATGGGCTAGCAATATGGCTAGAGTTTCCATAAGGGTGCTGCCATCTGCATAGTTGGTGTTAGACTATAAAGCAGTGTTATTTACTGCTGTGGGCTGATCAGGGGAGTGTTTCCCTGGTAATCATCAGCATTAGTGATGCTGAGGTTTGCAGTGTACCTGAGGAAGCTGCAGGAGTCACAGCTGTGCTCTTCGGGCTGGACTCCTCCTTTGGTGGTGAGGGTTGGGTCTTTTCAATGTAACTAATACAGTTCCTACCTTTCCAGAAGACTTCATACGCTTTGATAAATACTTGTCTTGGTATTAGACCTGTGAGTTTGTTCCCATGCCACTGCTTAAACCAGGCCATGTTGTAAGTTCTGCTGCCTCCTGGGATGACTCTTGGTGCGGACAAGGCTGGCCAGGCCTAACCCAAACTCTGTCTCAGATGGTCTGCCTTGAGGACTGCTTGAGACTGGCAGCAGCTCCAGTTAATTACTAGGAGTGAAAACAGCAGGATTTCTTTCCCTGCTGTGTTGATTATACGGGATTTGTGGTGTTTCACACAATAAGAGGCTCACTGGAATTAGTTAGTGGACCCTACTGTCTGCTAGCAGTTTCCTGAGAGTGGAAAACTGTCCTTTTCTTTCTACCGATTCCCATCTTTTAATCAGTTACATAGTCAAAGAAGATACTTCCTTTCTTTTTTAATCAAGCCATACACCAAGGATGGTACCTTTGACAGATGCACAGGACAGGTGTTGTGGTTTAAACTCAGCTGGTGACTGAGCACCACACAGCTGCTTGCTCACTCTCCCCCCCTGCCCCGGTGGGATGGGGGAGAGAATCAGAAGAGCAAAAGTGAGAAAACTCGTGGGTTGAGATAAGAACAGTTTAATAATTGAAATAAAATAGTAATAATAACAATAATAATAAAAGAATATACAAAGCAAGTGATGCACAATGCAATTGCTCACCACCTGCCAACTGATGCCCAGCCAGTCCCCCAGCAGCGGCCCCCCCGGCCAGCTTCCCCCAGTTTATGTACTGAGCATGTCGTCACACGGTATGGAATGTCCCTTTGGCCAGTTGGGGTCAGCTGTCCTGGCTGTGCCCCCTCCCAGCTTCTTGTGCACCTCCAGCCTTCTCAGTCGGTAGAGCGTGGGAAGCTGAGAAGTCCTTGACTAGTGTAAGCACCACTTAGCAACAACTGAAACATCGGTGTGTTGTCAACGTTATTCTGGTACTAAACCCAAAACACAGCACTGTACCAGCTACTAGGAAGGAAATTAACTCCATCCCAGCCGAAACTGGGACAACAGGTTAGTGTTGATACAGCACAGTGTTTTTGTTTGTTCTGTAACAAACTTCTCTGTGTCTTTGATAGGGCATGTCTTTAGATTGTGTGGAAATCTCCCTGTCTCGTGTCTTTGAAAGTGGGCAGGCTTATGTAGCCCTCTCCCGAGCCCGTAGCCTTGCAGGTCTCCGTGTTCTGGATTTTGATCCGAAAGTAGTGAGAGCTGATCCTTTTGTGTTGCAGTTCTATAGACAGCTGAGACATCATCAACTTCTAACCCAGGTAAAGAAAAATCCTGTGCTAGCAAAGCCTGCCTTGTGCAACCAGGATGAGATATTAGCACTGAGATGCTACTCTTTCTTCCTAAGCAAGATCATTCAAATTTAAAACTTGTAGTGGCAGGAGAGGGAATGTGGTGGGGCAGCTCTTGGTGGCAAAATATCTACTGTAGTGTTGGGATTGTATAATGTCACCTGGCCCTGCGGGTGAAAGGATGGGTTGGGATTCTTTGATCCTCCTCTTGCAGTAAGGACTGAAGGGGAAGTGGGCACACAAGAAATCTCTTCTATTTTTCTTTCTCCCCCCCCCCAGGATTCACTACACACCCATTCAGGTGCTGATGAGAAGGAGAACTGGAAATGCAGCTGAGAATGCTCTTCTGGCCTCTGTGAGACATCAGCACAGACTGAGTTGCAGCGATCTTGCTATTGAGTGTATTTAACATGGATAAAGTCAAAAGAATTTTTTTAGATATTTGCTTCGTTCAGCTGACTCTGAATGTGTAGAAGTATCCCTGTCTCATGCCTCAGGAATTTGGAAGGCTTCTGTAGCCCCTTTCTGGGCCCACAGCCTTGAGTACTTCTGTGTCACAGAAGCAATTGTAGCAAACAAAATGACTGAACAAGGACATGCCTGAGGGACCTTCCTATAGTTCTGTCCTGTCTGCCTGGCTGCATTTTATTCTCCACATATGTAGACTGAAACTTATGCGCCTTTCTTCAAGTATACCACGGTTGAGAGATGGAAGATGTGTGTCCTCTTTGCCTGGATGGATTGTACCTGTTTACAAGAGCTGCTGACACAAGGGAAAACAGTGCTAAGTATCTGGAATACATGCTTGATTCTCCTGCAAGCGAGGAGCTGCCAGGAGCTGGGCTATCACTTCATAGCATCCTGGGGTGTTCTTGCCTTCCAGATGCTTAACACTAGGAGGCTTTGCATAACTTCCTCCACAAGCAGAACTGTAAGAGTTATACATTGTCTGTTATGTTGATACATAGCCTTTTTATTAGTCTGTTGCATACAATAAGATGTGATTTTTAGTTTTTTAACCTTCCGAGATGAGCTGGCACTGTTTTAAAAATAGGAGGAAGTCCTACATCTCATACCCGTAATTATGGAACTACAAGAATTGTGATGATCCATTACCCCGTTAGAAAGAAGGGAGTGAGGGGAGATGGGTGCTGGTGGGAGCCCCTCTTGTTTAAACGTATGAGGCTCACTCAAATGGGAGGGAGTTTCTGCTGGAAACAACGCGTCTGACTATAAGGTGGAAGCTGAATGTGCAATAGGGAATAATGGGCAAGTGAGCTGTAACTTCCTGTTTCAGCAAAAGCAGAGATGAGCAGAACTAATATACTGTCTTTTTGAAGCCTTTTTCTCCTTAATAAAGGAGAAGCCTTGGTCTTTGTATTTTAGCACATTGCTTAAAGCTTTAACTTGTATATTTTTAAATGTTTAACATGCGGGAATAATGTGAAATATCAACATCCAGCTGGAACTCGCCTTTTGCAGGGGAGTGTCTCTGTGACAAAGCCTCTGCAGTTTGAGCGAGTTGAAGGCCACTTCTTGACAGCTGCTCTCCTTAAAGCCAGGGAAGGGTGTTGACTAGCCAGTGATTAACATAACAGAAACCAGATTTCGGTAGGATTTCAAAATGTGTTTTTTAAGTGGGGTTTGTTTTTTCTGGGCTTGAGGGGTAGAGTTTTGGAGGAAGCAATAGTAGAAGGCAGAAGTGTGAGAATTATTCAGAGGTGTTTACTCTAAGAAGGGGTCCTTAATATATCGGCACATTGTTTCTTCAAAGAAGTCTGGTGGGGAGTAAATGGAAGTACCTGAAGCTGGGGCTGGAGTCTGTGGAATGTGAGACCCTTCCCCTCACGCTGCAAGCTGTTCCTGGCACTACCTCTGGTCTTTCAGACTCTGTGTGTGAAACTTGTTTGGGTTTGTGTGTTTTGTTTTGTTTGTTTTTTTTTTTTTTTAAATAAGACCTTCCAATTCTTTGAGCTGGACTTAAACTCTTTGTCCACCTTGGGGAGGAAATGAAAAATAACCTTCCCATGCCCACACCCCTGGGAAGGAGGGTGCTCGCATGCTAAAGCATCACTGCTGGGGCAGATGAGCATTGAGGTGTGATTCCTTGGCCTGCAGCTCCCAGAGCCCCCACCAGACCTGGGTGAGGGCCTGACTCCATTGAAGCCTGGCACTCACAGGGGAGCTGCTGCAGCTGTCCCCACCCAGCCTGCAGGCTGTGTCCCCCAGCTGACGGGGTGGCAGTACCCAGTTGGGGTGACCGTGAGCATGGGGGTGCTCAGGTTCAGCCCTTTCCTCCTGTGGCAGCACACATGGAGTGCAGGTGTGGCAGGCTGGCCCCAGCCTTTCCTTGGACATCTCTTGTTCCCTCGGCTGCACATCAGTCCTACCCTGCAGCATTTTTTTTGCAGTGGGTGTCCTGGCTGAGGCTCTGTGCTGCGCCTATATCGTTCCAGCTGGGCCTCAACATGCATCTTCCACCTTTGTTGTCCATTGAGTTTTTGCTTTTGTTCACCTTGTTCTACAGACCATCTGCTGACGTCGTGTCCATCTTCCCCTCATGCCCCTTGCGCAGGTGGTCAGTCTGTGGGTGCCCTAACTGTCGGGGACAAGGCTGTCTGTGCAGGCAGGGAAGACTGATGGGTAACCCAAAAGTCTGTATGCTTGGCCAGTGGGCTAGGCTGGGGCCAGTTTGCACTCTTGTGGGTTTCTAGAGGTAGGACACCGCAGTATGAGGGCTTTGTGTTGCATCGGAGGTTGAGGTGTGGGGTCTGAAATGCTCAGGGATGTTAAAGTGAGTTTTACTGTTGGGGTAGACAGTTAGGAAGAATATGCCAGGCACTTCCAGTCATACACAATACATTGATTTATTGACAGATTGCATAAGACTAATGAGATAATGCAGGTTCAAATCTTTTAACATCTCTTTAAAAGTTCCTGTACCACTGTAATGGCAAGATAATTTAGAGTGTAAGAGGGTTGATTATGTACAATACAAATAAACTTTTAATTGTAATCTTGTGAAGCAACTCGCTTAACTGCAGCTTTCATGTGTTTAGGGACTGAAATCTTTCCAGTTGTATGGGTTTTTTTGGTGCCAATTTGAGGTTTGAGATAAAATGCTAAGCAGAACTTAAAGCTGGAAAGGGTAATAAATATTTCATGTTAGTATTAAATGTACATGAAATATTGTGGTTGCCTTCTCAGAGGTGGAGCAGCGGGAGCAGAACAGCAGTGGATCTTGAAGGGTTGGCAGCTGTCCTGAGGCCAAAAGGGGTCCGTCCGTGTAAATTTTGGATGTTCTCGCTCACTTCCAGCTAAAACAGATGTAGGGATGGGGGCTGAGGCTGAAGACTGCTATTTAAATCCTAAAAGAAGCAGTCAGGACAAATCTGAGCTGTCAGGCTCTGTCATGGCTCCCCTGCAGTCAAGATTGGGATGAGGCCTTTTTTTAACAGAATAATGCTTCCATATATATGAGGTAAAAATCTTGTAATACAATAAAAATCCCTTCTTCTTCCAAATACTCCTTAATATGTTAATTTTCTTGCAGAGGGATGTTAACTAGCCTGTAGCTAGAACCCAGTACACCAAAATAGGATTTTTTTAAACTTTTTTTTATTGCAGTGACTGTACTGGAAGAACAGAGCTGCTCATCCTCTCTTCATTAGTAGGTAAAATGAAGAAGAATCTGAAGAGCAAGCAACTTTTTACATGAGGCCACCACAAACCATCGTCAAAATGTCCGGTGATGCTGTTGTTCTCGCCTGCTGAGGCAAGGGGGTCTTAGCAGGTTGGATTTTTTCAGGGACAATTCACAGGTCTTCTGACGGAGCAAGTACACGTGCTATTCTCAGCTTACACAACCTAGAGCTCACGCTTTTCCCCTGCCCCAGCGTGGATCTTCTCCACAGGCTTCAGTCCTTCAGGAAAAAAATCTGCTCCACCGTGGTCTCTCCAGGGGCACCCGGCGCTGCTCCTCCTTCTCTGACCTGGGTGCTTGCAGGGCTCATCTCTCACAGTTTTTTCCTCGCTCCTCACAGCCATGCAGTTTCCCCCTTCTTAAATCTTGTTACCACAGAGGCCCCACCAGTGTTGGTGATGGGCTCAGCTGTGCCCTGCGGTGGGGCTGCTGTGGAACTGTCTGGAAGTGTTTGGAACCAGCCGTGTCAGGCATGGAGCAGCCCTGACCTCTCCTCACAAGCGATTCCTGCCAACACCTGGGCATGGGCACCTGATACACCAAGTATCAAGTGTGTTAGCTTCCTTCAAAATTGCCTCTCTTCCCTCTCCTGTAGATGCTCGTAACATATGCATTGTTGGATATCCTGGGATACAGAGGTAAGGCGAGAGGTGCTGTGGTAGGTAAGAAGGGAAATGGCCAGTGACGGAGGAACCGCCATTTTCATGTGGCAGATGGCAGGAGGCAGAGGTAGGAGATGGCCTGCAGTACGGCTGGAGTCTAGCTAAAATGAGGGGCACGCCAAGAGGGCGCGTGGCAGTGCAGCGAATGGCTGGGATTTCATTACTGTACTCCAATAAATATGAGGAAATGAATATTGTCTCTCCACTTTCACAAACTGAAGAAAAAGTATTTAAACATAGCTGCGGTTAAGTTAAGGCAAAAGCCATAATTAAGTGAATTAAACTACAAGTTTGATTCATAATTGGTATTTCTGTTACCACAAAGTATAGCCA
The DNA here is from genome assembly GCF_000699105.1 of Pygoscelis adeliae. Lineage (NCBI taxonomy): Eukaryota > Metazoa > Chordata > Aves > Sphenisciformes > Spheniscidae > Pygoscelis > Pygoscelis adeliae. The sequence continues at coordinate 10,658,426 of NW_008824053.1, read as the reverse complement.
TTCTCTTTTCAAATACCTTAAGCCATAAGAAACTATTGTATACCAGCTAAAGCTTCATAATGCATTTGTGTTATTGGAAGCATAAGTCACACACAGAGTGTTATTAAAACCTTACCAGCTTCCGGTTTAAATCTTTGTACAGTGATTTAACTCCTTCTCATTCTTTATGTGACATTTTCATAATAATTAAACATGAATGTGTCCTTACAGTCTGTACCCAGAAGTCCTGTGGTGCGCAGGAAAGGCAGCAATAGTCCTGTTGGTCTCAGATGCTGTAATAAGATTGTGTCCATGAATTAGATCTTCCTATCCAGAATTGCTCTGAATAGATCAAACAAATGCTACTCTTAACTAATGGAAATACGGTCCATTATAGTCTATGCTATGAATGCTAATAATGTCATTTTTCTTACAGATATTTTCTCATTTTGTATTATGCCAATCCATGATGTGCAATTGTCTTCTGCTGCTAAATCTAAGCAGTTCTATTATTAGTATGAGAAAAGACCTGAATTACTAGAGATAGCATTTAGATGTGTAAAATCTGTCTCGCTATTTCCTGTATGATTATTTTATGCTTGTTTCTATTACAGATTATAAGGTTGTTGGATGGAATTTTTTAGCTAAGCTACTGACTAGTATATAATTTATGAAATCTGGTTATACAAGTAAAATAAGTTGATAACAAGTCTAAGAGTAAACTTCTTCACTTATAATTATTGAATACTGCACCATCTGAAGTTTTTTAAAATTTCTTATGCTGTTGATACAGAGGGCTGTCAGATGTGACACAAAACCTATGTGGGGCCTTCTGGGATGGCAGCTGGAGGCTAGGTAGGCACCAAGAGCATCTTAAGTGGTATCACGTGCCTATGTGCGGGCAACTGAATTAAGCCTGTAATGTTCCAAATGTAACCATAACACATGTTTTTACTAAATTGTTTATTACCACCTTTTTGCAAGAAGGTAGAGCTGTGATAAAGATGCCTCTGACAGGAATTTGATTAAGATTTTATTACTTTTTTATCATATGAAGTTTGACATTTTAGGTTTTTTTCTCTTATTTCTTAAAATATATAGTTTTTATCAACAGGTAGGTGAATATGTATATGAATCACACCTTCCATCTGCTCTTCCCAAGTCACTAGGCTGTATCAGTTTTCTGTAGGTACATAACATTCTTTTTTTTTTTTTTTTTGAGTTATTATTAAGACCCTGAGAATTATAGGGGGATTTGCCCAGACTTTCTGTTGGGGGGAGTTAGTCCAGGTCTTCAAAGATTCTGGATCCTGCTTTGCTTATTGAAAGATCTGTGATTCCCTATCATCAAATATCAGCTTAGAGAGGATATAATGTATTTTGCAGATGATGCTAGACATTAAAGTAAAAACATAAGTAAAGCTTCTTAAGACTATTCCAGTAGTTAATAATTCACAAAAGCAAGGCAACACATATCTTTTAATATCTCCAGCTGAAGCCTGGACAGACTTACTGAATATAATAAATCAAACATGAAAAACACTTATGTGGATTAATATAAGAATAACTTGGTTTAAAAAATAGCTTTTAAAATTTGTAATTTATCTTGGAAGTCATACGTAATGATCATCTTGGTCTTTAAGTTGTTCTGTGAAAACATTCCAGGTAAGCTACCTTCATGTTTGTGTTGGTTTAGTGGGACATCTTGTAATAAAATATTTTACCATAATAACACAAGGTACTTTCAACTGACACTTTGCAATACAAAGTAAATTTTTAAAATAGGTCTTGAATCTTGAGCAATGAGCTAGTATTTAATTGCCAGAATTTCAATGCATAATGCATTAGGCAGAGGGATGTTACCGGAATGAATTTAATAATAAAGAAGGAAGTTTTAAAATAGTTTGTTTTTTACATGTCTTCTCTCCAGATGAAAGAGACCTTACAATAACCTTAACCATTTTACTTGTGATAGTAGCAAGCTATGGCTATTTTAACATAAAATCCACACTGCAAATAGAACACATCAGATGATTCAGTCAGGTCAAAATTACAAACTTTCATAAAATGTTGTCCCTTTGTCTTCATTAGCCATAATTATTGCTGTCAGCTGAACTTTTGGACAAATATTATACATCTTCCTTTTTTTAAAAAAATAAAGGATAAAAATTACCCAGTATACAAACAATTACAAGTTTGTGTTAGAGAGAGAATATTACTTTCGACAGATTGCTGTGTAGTCTTGTGCACTTCCAGATCTCAAAAAAGTACAAAGTAAAAAATATTGTTTCTGATGACCTACCTATTTTAATAGAAATATTGTCAAAAGAAATGATAATCAGATTTTGACACTTGTCCTGGGAGTGTCATCAAGGGCTTCCATAAAATATAACACATCAGAAACATCAGGCAAAAAGTCATAAATATAATGCTCATTCAGTACTTCTGTAAAGTATAGATCATCTTACAGCGCTAAGTTTTGGGATCAGGACACTAATATGAAAAAGAAGCATCAGCCCCTTGACAACCTTTGCTATGGGTTTCAGAAGATGTTCTTTAAAAAAAAAAAAGGCAAAAAAAAAACCACCCAACCAAACAAAAACAAACAACAAAACCAAACAAAAACTAGGGAAGTGATTGTGCCCCTGTACTCGGCACTGGTGAGGCCGCACCTCGAGTACTGTGTTCAGTTTTGGGCCCCTCACTACAAGAAGGACGTTGAGGTGCTGGAGCGTGTCCAGAGAAGGGCAACGAAGCTGGAGAACAAGTCTTATAAGGAGCGGCTGAGGGAACTGGGGTTGTTTAGCCTGGAGAAAAGGAGGCTGAGGGGAGACCTCATCGCTCTCTACAACTACCTGAAAGGAGGTTGTAGCGAGGTGGGTGTCGGTCTCTTCTCCCAAGTAACAAGCGATAGGATGAGAGGAAATGGCCTCAAGTTGTGCCAGGGGAGGTTTAGATTGGACGTGAGGAAAAATTTCTTTACTGAAAGAGTGGTTAAACATTGGAACAGGCTGCCCAGGGGAGTGGGTGAGGCACCATCCCTGGAAGTATTTAAAAGACGGGTAGATGAGGCGCTTAGGGACATGGTTTAGTGGGCATGGTGGTGTTGGGTTGACTGTTGGACTTGATGATCTTAGAGGTCTTTTCCAACCTTAATGATTCTATGATTTCAGGCCAACAGTGTGACTCGAGGCATTTCACTGTCAACGAAAACTAGGGGTAGAGGGAACCTGAAGCACAAAGACTACATTTGATATTGCTTTCTCTGCAGCAGAAGGAGACCTCAATGAAGAAAGAATTCAGTACTGTACCAAGTTGTAACAACTCCAAATAGGATGCTGGGAGCAGGGCATCAAGCTAAGGTGAAAGCTGTATCAAAAACTGAAGATGAAGAGAGCATGTGACATCTGAAGAACTATGTCTAGAACCAGAGAAACTGAATCATTAGGAATACGTCCAGCTCAAGGCATGTAGGCGAAGTAGATAGTGAGTATGTTTCTAGATTCAATACACTTATGGGCCTTTGTGATAATTAAGAGATCTAGTGTGGTCAAAAAGTACCTGAAAGAGCAGGGGAAGTCACAAGACCAGTACCATCCTTTAGCACCTTCAGTTTTACTGTGGAATGGCTAGAAGTATAACAATAGAAGTAATGATGCCTAGGAAGGAGGACTAGAAGCAGCACCGAGGCAAAGCCAGTTCAGTAGAGCTTGCTGTGCTTTGATGGGCACAGAAGGGAGATAAGCTCAAATTAAAAAAGGAGCTGCTGGCCCTGTTCCCTGCCGCAGAATGAGTTTGTCAGTTCACCTTGGGGCACCAGATGGACATGAAGTCTGTTTAGAAGCCGTTAGGAATCATTACGGTGAAGCTAGTGCTGAAGGCAGCCAAATGACTCTAACCCTTGTTAGATGCATACCAGTCCAATGAGGTGATAATAAGGTACTCCCCAAAAAAGTCACGGCTAGGGACGGATACCTTGCACATGCTGTCCAGACTACAGCGTAGACAACTTTTTGGAACAGAATAAAACCTACCAAACATGTTTTGGTATATCTTTTTTGGCACTCACGTAGTATGTTTTGCTACGGTGGACTTTTTGAGGTGGGGGGAAGAAAAAGGTATTTCCAGGACATTTAAGAGGTGACAAAAGGTAGATGCTACATGTAGGTATATAGAATACACAATAAGATGATGATATGTCCAGAGGCTGGTTATGTATTAATAGATTTCAGCCCGAACAAGTGGAAAAAAATGCAGAAAACTTGATAAAACTTACCAAAAGGGAAGAGGTAACAATTAGTATGGAGCCTAAATAGAGGAGAGAATATTGCAAAGGAAATGAATTTAGATTCTGCAATGCTCCCTTTTCTTCAAAAGGATCTAGTTTACTTTTACAAGAATGGAGTCCTTTCATTTTATTTCCAGAGCACAGTCGATGGAGCGTATTTCATCTTTACCTCTCAGTTCATAAAGACCTCATCTTGCTCTCGCTGAAATATTTGCTGGAAATCAAGGGTGAATTCTTTGCTTAGCATGCTGACAGGGGAGATAACTGCTTTATATCTCCTTTTTTTTTTTTTTTTTTCTTTCTGTGGGGTTTGGCTGCGGGTTCCTTGTTTATTTTGGAGTTCCAATCAGAGACATCTCCATATTTCAAAGATAATTTAGTTGTGCTAAAACCCCAAATCAGTATGCTCTCTATAGCGAAAAGAAAGCTACATTTTTTTTCAATATTTTTTTGTATATTTTCCAACATCTGAGGGGAAAAAATGCTACCTAACGAGTATTTTGATAGAAAATGCTTCTCGGGGAATAGACTTTAAAACCCAGCTCTTCTTTTGGAGGGAAGAGAAGTTGATCTGATATTATTGAACACTCCAAAGTAAACAGCTGCTGTTGTGTTCACTTTTTAAAAAGTGTAGGATTGTTTTCTGTCTCTAAAACATGCAGTTTCATTAAAAAGAAGATAATTGATGATAAAAGCAGGGGGAGAATGCACTTTTTGATCTTAAATGCTATGCAAGTGACATACTGTCAGAAGAAAACTGCATTGCCTACTTTAGCTGCATAAACTTTGATAGCAGGCTGGAAGCTGCTGTTATTTTCTATCATATAAGATAAGATTTTCAAAAATCAGTTCTACAGCTTATAAGCAGTATGGAGGCTTAATTGTTTCCTTATGTTCCATTCTACAAATATGCTAAACATTAACTGTCAATTAGCTACCAGTGTGCCAGACTGTTCCTTAATATGGAATGTCTGCTGTGTCTTAATTTTTGCCTTGAACAGGTATTTTCACAGAGCTAACTCATAATATCTTACAGTCTCAGTGCAATCCTAACTAAACCTTTTGATACTTAGTCCCTTGACTGCCTCTTGGAGCTCCTTTGCCAAGGGGTTCCTTCATAACCTCTCAGGGAATGTGACATGCACCTAGACCTGTACAGACGCCAGTGTGAGACAAGTCACGTGGAATGCCTGAAGGATGTAATAAATATTGCATGCTATGCAAATTCTGTTGACGGAAATATCCGAGGGAGTGTAGAATTCTTATCGAGCTATTTGAAGGACTTTGTATGGACATGAACTACTAGTAGGGCTGTAGGAATTGCCATATTGCATCAGGCCATCAAGTTTGATTTCTTGCTCTTAGCAATGCCTACTGTTTTATAGTCTGATTATTCAGAGAATGAAGGACTGCCCTTCTATGAATATGTCTATCTAAGTCACTCAGAGAGAAGGGACACTTGTTCAGGGAAGAGGGGTAGATTCCTTGTTGATTTTTTTGCAAGCTGGAACCTCCTTCCCTGAAAGATGAGATTACAGTATCCTTGAAACACACACATCAACACAGCTACACCAGATCTAATTACTGCACTTTTTTTTTTTTAAAAAGCTCTGCAAATATTTTGTGTCCAGTTTCTTTGACTACAGTCAGAAGAACTTTTTACCTGATCTATCTTAAATTTGCTCATCTTTAGTTTATCAGATATTTTCCCTGCACACCAGCTGAAGAGAAGCATAATTGTCATATCACATTTCATTTTCAAATGCATCATTTAAACCCCTTTCTTTAAGTTGTTTAATGTGACTAGTGCTTAGAAAGAGACATACATTCTCTTGGGTTTGGCTGTCCTTCTCTTTGAGTTGCAGTTGGGGCCCTAGCTACTGGGCAAGGTGGATGAGACTCGTATGGACTGCAACTGGGAGCCTGGATGCACAGAGTAAGCTGTGCTATCTTCAGTCTGGTCAGAAATAACCAGTGTTAAGACATTTACTACGTATATTTTAAGCTAAGCAAGTGTAGTCTCAATGTAGTTTATCAATTTACTAATTAGCTCCTCTGCAAAGTGTGAATGTTATGACTAAATGACATGTAAACATCCCTTGTAGGTATCAATGGGAGTTTTGCACAAGTGTTTACATGCAGTTTTATGATCCACAGTAAATATTAATCACATACAAACTTTAATGGCACCACTATTAAGTTCTCTTTTATACTAGAGAAAGCTGTTCATTCTAAGAATCTTATGTTTATTTTCTAATTATTCTTTTTCCTTCAATTTCTTACAAGACACATTTATGTCAAAGCATGTGAGAAGCTATATATGAAAGAATTAGATTATCAGAATGTATTTTTTCTTGCAGTTTTCACTAACAGCTGTTTGAAAACAGTAATAGCCAGTGAAAATACAGAAAAATGTGTGGGCCCACTAAATACAACATTGATTAAATTTGTAACAAGATCACTTCCTGTTCAGGAAAGCTTGCTCAGCCAGCTGCAGAAAAGAGGAAAAGACATAGATATCCCTCCTGGCTTTATTTTCAGTACTCAAAT
>NW_008824053.1:10634551-10651561 GCF_000699105.1 Pygoscelis adeliae | reverse complement strand
TTTACTGGGATCTGTATTACTGAAAGCCTGTCCTGGAGAGAAGCTCACAACACATTACTGCAGAAATCACGCCTGGCAGTGGAAACTTAAATGCAGCTTAATTGCATAAATACAGGCAAAACTCAAGGCATCTACGTGCTGCAGCAGGGGTAGCTTAAAATAACATATTCACAAACTGCTCAGTTCTGGTAACAACTGATAACCAGCATTAATGCATAACATAGCAAAGCAATTATATACATTTATATCTATCCCCTCTCTACAAGGAACCAAAAATGTTGTTCTTTCAAAATGTTCTACTGCAGTGTATGAGACTTGACTAGACATGGGCGTGATGAGATAAACTATTTAATTGGGGCTTTAGCACACTAGCAACTTACTTATCACAGTATTTGGGATTTGGTGACTAGGGAGCCATTAAAGATTATCTTTCCTGAAGAACTTGAAAATGGCATGTCCTTTCTACTTGCTTTCCTCTAAGCCTTTTCTTCTGAATATCCTATTTACCTTTTGGAATATCCTTGTTTTTCTCTGTGTCTAGTCTCCAAGGGGAAGCTTATCTTGGAGTTGTTCTCCCAGGTTAAATACATTGCCTCCATCTATTTCTCTAGCCAGATGAAAGCCTCTACTTATCTAAAGGGGTTTGAGGCTGTATTAACTTGTGCTTTTTCTCCCTCTACAATACACTGCCTGCATTCAGAAGGCAGCTACAAGCAGGAAGATGCTGGGAGCTTACTGCTTGAAAGGCTTACAGTGTGGGTCATGCTGGAAAAAAAAAAAAAAAGTTTTGTGTGGATGTCCAGTGATTCTCACAGGTTCTGGGAGCATCCCACTTTCCAAATGTGTACATTCCAGCTTTTCTTATTAAGTGATAGGAGAAGTGGAGACACTTATCCTAAAAATCAGAAGAGCTACAAACTAGTTGTCTCTCCCAGTTTTATGTTCTGTATCCGATAGAATGGAGCACTTTGTTACTGCTGCATACTGGTTATGGTCCAGTTCACTCAGACTATCTCTGCATTTCCAGAAGCAGAAAAAAATGAACACGATAGAGGAACAGCAGCAGGATACAGCTGAGGGCAATGCCTGCTGTTATATGGTCTTGAGGATGAGGAAGGGTAAAGGAAAAGTTAAAAAAGAAGCTAAGCATTGAATCTCTCCAGTCTGACAAAATAGTCTGAAATACACTGCTTCATTTTCATGTTTGTGGAGATTGTTGATCCAGTCCTGAGCCTGCAGTTTGACACAACTGGGAATGTGCTAATTTACGAACTGAAAGCGCTTGTAACTTTTTGCTGGTGTTTAATATACATGTATTTGATTCCTCCTTTGTGGTTACTAAAAATACCAAGTTTTATTCACACTTCCTTTTTGTTTGGTAAGGGGAAAAAGTAGAGGGTTACATGTTTTTAGTATTTAGTAAGCATTTAGTATTTTAACACTGTATACGCTGCATAATGAATATCACTAGGATTGTCTTGATAGAGCTGTAGCTGTCAGTGGGTGAGGCAATTACTAAGTGAGGGCATAGAAATACTCTTGAATCAAGACTCTGCAATAAGCTGTCATACTTATAGGTACTAGAGAGGATATATTTCACAGTAAAATATAATGTATTATATTTATGCAGATTTGGAAATTGCTGAACAGCTGGGCAGTCAAGTTACAGGGCTGGGTATGTGGGTATCTGCTTGTGCTTTATCTTCTGCAGGAGTAGAAGGATTCCTACACCATCCGTTTGCAGAGATGGGTTCTACCAGTCGGAAAACATAATAAATAGCCTTCCCTTAGGTACTCCCATCAAGCATCTGTCCAGCAGTCACCCTAAAAACCCAGCTCTGAAATGCTACTGCACCACTTATCACTTTTTTCCTCTCCACAAATATTTCTCACCCCTGGATTCTTAGAGTGCTGAGTTTTATGCCTTTCTGAGGAGTGGGACACGGAGGAGATGATTATTTTGTTGGCTTCAGCTTGTTTTCCCAGAATGCTTGACTCTTACTGACAGTCATTGTCTTCTGTTCTTTCATCCCACTGGTAGGCTTTCTGTGCCTCAGGATAGTCTTTAAATCAAAGAGCCTGATTTTCTGTTGTGCTGATCTCCTACCATTCCGCTTGGCTTCAGTTGGCATTGTGAGTGCTCAGCACTACTGAAAATTAGCCTCCAAGCATGTAACTGGTACCATGTGTTCTTTGTTAGCACTGGCTCTGGCTCACTTGTGCTGATTTGCTGCTTTAGTAGCTTTGAACTTTCTTAGGTCACTGAATCACGATTCATTTCCTATAGGAGTTTATGATTGTATGGGAGAAGCTTTGCCTTGTGAGAGACAAAGGGAAAGAATATACTGGGTTTGAGTTCCTATTTGTTTTACCCTTCCCTTCCTGTTACCCTCTAAGTTAGTGACCTGAAGGGTAAAGGTAAGCTGTTATACAGAAGCAGCAAAACATTTTGTTTTAAACTTTGTTTCCATGATGCCATGAGTTGCTCACCACTAGTATCAGAGAACTAATTGGGGTTGAATTTTTCATCCTGTGTTTTCCTAACATAATTTTCCTTACATATGTCCGGTTAGCCAGATCACCACCACATATGACCTGTAACCTAAGGCTGACCAGGACACTTTCTAAATCATATTGGCTTAAAAGGCTGCCCAGGGAAGTGGTTGAGTCATCATCCCCGGAGGTATTTAAAGGACGTGTAGATGAGGCGCTTAGGGACATGGTTTAGTGGTGGACTTGGCAGTGCTAGGTTAACGGTTGGACTTGATGATCTTAAAGCGCTTTTCCAACCTAAGTGATTCTATGAAATGTGTAACTGCTTATATGAACAAAGATCAATGACATTCTGCAGTGAACAGGCCTAATATGTCAAGACCATCTCTGCAGTTCTGTGGTCACATAGTGAGGTTAAATAAGCTGAAAACTATCTCTAGGTCTAAGCTTCCTGAGCCAGATACGCAAGACTCACAGGAAAGCTACCAGCTTGCTTTGAGAAACCTCTTCTTTGCCATTTAAGACACTGAACTTCTGCCTCTAATCAGGCTGGTAACTGGAGGTAGCCAAGGGTGCTGGCTGCAGCTATCTGTGCTTGTTCCTAGAGGCCAGCATATCTCAGAAAGCTGGAAATTCAATGCAGTAACAAGTGCTAAGGGATAAAAAGGCATCCTACCAAATGTCCAAAGATGATGCTGATGAGAGCAGAAGGTCACTCAGGCATCATCATTTTACATGGATTTTTAGAATGCTGTGAATTCATCATGAGGAAGAATATTAATGGGTACAGCTTACCACAACATCCTTCTGGGACACACGAGAGATGCCGCTGAAATTGACCCAGGATAGAGCAATTTGCTGGTCTCCAAATAGATGTTTTTAATACAGTACCAAACCAGTTGTCCAGCAGATTATTTCCTTTGGAGCAATCTGTACACCCAATGGTAGAATTGGCATGGCAACAATTCTCCTTCATCTGTGCTTTCAGGTAAGTTGACAATTAAGAACACAAAAGGCAAGTATATAGCAGTGCATTACTAGCCTTCCTAAGGTTCTTGTGAACAAAGGCTGCTCATGAGGTACGCCAGCTAAGCATGTTTATCTGCCTGTCTCAGCTATATTCCCTTGTAATCCAGCACCATTGTTTCTGCAGGAGTTAGTTGTTTTGGCATGCTACGTAACTGCAGTATTTCAATCACATAGCATAGAGGATGTAAACTGATGGGATTTTACATTCTTTCAATAAGGTGTTACTGAAACTGGAAGACCACAGCGAAATGGCAGTGGGGTAACTGTCTGTAGCTATATAAAAGAGATGGTGGGATGCACAATATCTGTAATGGTTGCCTGCTTAGCATATACTAACATAATTCATCCTCACAACAACTTTGTCCTATGATGGAAGGCAGGTTAAATGATGTTGCAAACATTGCTTAGAGAGAGAGATGGCACTGTAGTCCTCTAGCTGCGAGTGCCAGTAAGGACAAACTGTGTGTGTAGAAGCTGGGAAAAAGGCAACCTTTAATTGCTTTCTTATCCTTTGTATTTATTTATTTCAGCTGAGAGCAGTGCTTTCTAACTGAACCAAGATAATTCCCGAATGGAATAAAACCAGCACGGACTCAAGTGAATACATAAAAGGTGAGTTGAGGTTCCTACACCATAGAAACATATTAGAAAAAAAAAGCTCCATTTCTACCTCCTCTTAATCCCCCAAAACATCCTTTTTTTTCACTAGAAGAGCTTTCTGTTGTAGTATCATTTGGTCTGTGATTATCTATTGAAAGAAAAAGCTACAGAACACTCACATCACAATCTAAAATCAATGTATCAAGTACAGTGATCAGACTATTTCTTGTTTTCCATGACTGTTTGTGGTGGTAATGATAAAAAAACCTTGGCACTTCCGAAGCAATTAATGTCATTAATGTGCTATAAAAACAATTAATTAGGCTTCCCCAGGAAAAACATCTCTGTGTCTTTTGCCTCCCACATCTTTCCCTTTTGCAGTCAAATTTTCAGCCCTGCAGATCTGGGAGACAGTTTGTATGAAAGAATTTGGGAGAGTTTCTCTCATGCAGCAGGTACAACTGGCAGGGAGGGCAAAAAAAATCTTTATGTTAATGTTTCCACTTATATTTTGGCTATTGAATGGACCAAAATAAGGAAAGTTAGGGGCTAGTTTAGTGTATGGCTGACTCCACAGTGATTTTCTGTGAGTGGCTTTGTGGTTAAGAGCAGCATTCAGCACTTCAAATGCAGCTCCGCCAGCCCTGACTAGTACCTGACCCTTCCTCTCTGTGGCAGGAACTGGGTAGGCTTTTTTAATCTGTCCTTAATGACTCATTTATAGAGGACATTTTCCTCCTATGTGATTGAAGCTCCTCTAACATCCTATTATCTTTCCAGAGTGGCATGTGAGGGAGTGAGGTGGCCTTGCTACGTACAGCAAAGCTGTCTTTGCTAAACTTGGGCAGTTTCTGAACTTGAATTTGAAATAAGAGTTTCTGATGGTATCTATAGGAAAGTGGTCAGCTGATGGCATCGTCAGCATAGTTTGATTACCTAAATTAGATTCCAGTTGTCCACCTTGGTTTTCTAGCATCTACTTTAAAAGTAAATTAAAGGTGAAATGAGATACGGAATGGAGTCCCAGCAGTAAGCAATAAATGGGGATAGATTTAAACTATGTAAATCTAACACAATGGAAAGAAGAAGCCAAAACATACAGAGAGCACCAGGGAAGGAAAAGAGGTCCTGATCTGAGGAAGTGACACAAATGAGCTGTTTGTGCCAAATCCTCAGATTAACTTTAACTGGAATTGGGCAATGACAGATTGCACAGAATTAAGGCCTAGAGCCACAGAGACAGTTAGATGTCTGACTCTGGTTGTAGTAAATGAGTTATATGCCTAAATACCTTTGAAAACCTGGTCCTTAAAATGCTTAAGTACAACTGTTGTAGAATTTGTAAACCTCCCATAGTTACTAAAGAAGTAAACAGGTAGGACATGATAATCCATTGGCTTTGGCAAAATAGCTGCTGAACAGAAGCTCTGGCCCAGATAGGTACAGCTGCCTTCTGATTATCCAGGAAAGGGTGGTGTGGTTCCTTTACTACTAAATGCTTAACAAGCAGGTTGACCTCCATGGCCGATATAGCTTTAACCCAGGTGAGAGTGCTGTTTTCTAAATGGACAGCTTTTCACACAGGGTTTGCACAAAGGAGAGCAAGTTGAGAGTTTGTCTGATGTTGGGGAAGCGTGGAAGGATTTGGATGTGCTCATTAAGGTTGGTTCACAAATGAAGCTGTATTGATGAGGTGTTATTAGTAGTGTTTCCGTTCTCAAAACATTGTGTGTGCAGTGCTGGCTATCTAATACTAACACATTTCAGAATATCTTCACTTGTGTGGGCTTTGCTGTCTTTAAAGTAGGCCTAGTGCTTCATGATATCTGCATATTCAGGATAGCGAATGCATGCTGTATTTGTTTCCTCTTTTGGAATGATTTTTTCTTCATACTCAGTAGAAATAGTTTCTCTTTGTCTTAAATTATTGAACTAATGTGGACCTTGAAGTGTTATGAGGATTAGTTTAAATATTTGTACAGTGCTTGCTTTGAAGATGTAGAATACCATTTAAATGCTAAGAATTAAATATGGGCTGTGAAGAAAGTGCTGCTGATTGAATTTTCAGAGGCAACATGTTAGATAACACTGATTTTGTTATTTAAAGGTAAAGTGAAAGCCACGGAAAACTATTCCAAAGTATGAACAGTAGAGAAAACTTTTTAATGATTTTGTAGAAAATAATGTGCCCCTGTTTGTTTTATGGATACTTAAAAACATTTAGGGCTCGATATGGATTAGTAGGGATTAGTAGATTATACAGAATATTTAAGGGATTGTGATGGGAACGGCAGTCAAAGCCCGTCACTGGCCCGGGACTCTCTCTTGTGTCACTACTGATGCCACAAATAATTGATGCTTCATAGTTTTCTGTTGTTTTTAATTTTGATCCACGTATGCAGAACAAACAAACAAAATCTTTACTATGTGCACTACAGCCTAGAGAAAAAGGAAATACCAATGGGCAGACCTTAGATGGAAAGGTTGTAATTTTTCCTCTGAATGAAATACTGTTCTGTAGAACTCTATAGCATAGATATGAATAGGTTAAGGCATTCTGCTAAATATATTGTTAAGACTCCAGAAAAACATCACAATTTAATTCAAACTTTCTTTGGGAGGATGCAAGTATATAGATTTTGGTATTGTATTCTATGCAGCAGGCATAAAAACCATCCTGCAAATTTCCTTCCATTCATAAATAATTATAATGGAAACTTAACAGTACATGTGCATGAGGATTGATGTGTTTCTAGCTTTTCTGCTTTAAACAGTGACCATTTCAAAGTCTGCCTGAAAAATGGCATTGATGACTCTTTGGCAGAATGTGCAATAAACATTTAAAATGTTTCCTCTGTTAGCTTCTTATGCAGATACATTTCAGAAGGTTAAAAACTTTAAGCATGAAATGCCTTCTTTTGACTTGAGAGGAGTTTGTTTGTTTTCTCTTCCAAGAACTGAGAATATTTCAGACTAATCTGAAATGAGTTTTTGTGTTCCCAGAGGAAAATGCAAAATCAATTATTTGCATAGCCCTGGTCTTAATGTGTATCATCTGCTATTGTGTATTCTCAGGAAGACAGTACTCCTCTGATGTGTTGGCACGTTTTCAAGCAACCTAAGTGATAGCTTATATCAGTTTGATTCTGCAATTTACTATTTCAACATAAAGATGGAAGCATATCTATTTTCTGTTTGTTTCAGCAAGAAGCTTTGTTTCACATAACAGTATTTTACTACATTTCATCTGACACAGAATAATCCTTGTAACACATTCTAAGTAGGATGCTGTAAGGGTGTTTTAAAAGAAAGGGAAAAATATGTTCTCAAAGGGACCAGCACTTCTAAAGAGAATGAAAGACCAATGAATAGTTGGTTAGGATTTCTGTCTCCTTTTCATTTACCTTTCCCAAGAGATTTTACAAACATATTTTGATAGAATAAATAGTTACCAGCACTGTGAATCGCAGAATGCCTGTACCTTGCCAAAAATATGATGTCATAGTGCAGAAGCTGTCAATAACAAGATGTATTTTCTATTCTGGAGGACTCCTTAAATCATGAAATGGAGTGAAAATTTAAATTTTTGATTCAATGCAGGCCTAGGCATAATTTAAGAACTATTTTTGCTGATTAGCTGGAGAAACAGATGCGCTGTGAGAGTGTGCTGGATTTGGAGAACTTGTAACTGAGATAAGAGTGTCGCTTCATGAAAACATCTAGGGATGGCTAGCACTGGGTAGAAAGCATTATACTGGCTAGCAAAGCCAGGTACCAAAATAAGAAGAACTATATACAGCATGTATATATTTTGTACTTGGTAAGCTAATCTCTGATCTTTATGATACGATGGATATTTTTCCTACAAATCGGGAGTTCAGACTCCCCCCTTGGTTTCGCTGAAAGGTTTCAGTTTGAAGTTACGAGTCAACATAGATGATCTAACTTGCTGTGCTCTGCATCTGGTAGGTAGGTACACCTTTATGAGGCTTCGGCAAGGGGTATCTGGAAAAGGTGGTCAGCATTAGAAGTCCATTTTATGTACTGCCAAGAAACTCATCCAGAAACTGGTTGAAACAGGCTGCTCCATGGCCTGGAGCAATGACAGGAGAGTACCATTGTGGTAGATGGGCAACAGTGCAATTGTTTTTTTTCCCAGGGTCTTGCCTGGCATTGATTGCCTTAGTATTTGAATGCTTCCCAAACATTAAGTGGCCTGTATGCAACATGCATTGCTTTGCCAGCTGGAGCCAACAATAAAAACTCCTGTTGTGGAAGCACTTGGAGGAGAACACCACTGTCCAAGCTCCACTGATGCCTGTGGGTGACTTTTACGCACATCCTAATTTATCTTTGAAAGTAAAGCAGGTAAGCTTTAAAATTGCTTAATAATTCAAAAAAGTCTGCAGAAACACCTAACCACCTTAATATGGTACAAAGAAGCACAGTAGATACGAAGAGGGTGTGAATTTTGATTTCTTCTGTTCATTTGCTTATTCCGATGCGAGCCATTGTTATTTACTTTCCAGCACCATGTTGCATGATGACCAGTAGACAACACTGTGCCATTAAATTGCTGCACATGAATTTTAACCATCTGTATTCACATTAATATGTTTAGGTAATTACTTAGCCCTGTATGCACCCACATGACAGTTTGTAGACTTATTTGTAGAAATATTTATGTTCTGGTACCTGTCAAAAAATAATGCATTGAGATTGGTATGGTGAAGACGCTTGAGAGTTAAATGCATATAACAGAAGAGATGTTATTTAATGGCAAGACTGAGATAAGATGATTTATTGTGAAATCCTATCTCCTAGGCTGTACAGGAAAAGGGAACTGATGAATAGTGACAACCAGGAGCCAGCCTTGGTTTGATTTGAAACTGAGACACTTTAGTATAAAGGCAAATGTTACAAGTGTACACCCGTATGGAATGCAATGCAATTGTTTGTAATCCTGGTTATGAAGTACTCTATAAATTGCTTTAGTGATGGATGGCCCTAAGTTAAAAAGAAGGTATTAAGGCAAAAGTCAAATCAAGTTGGCAATAACTTGATTAGACTGCAGAGATGATCAGCCCTCAACTCCAGAGTTTTAGCTGAAAGTGCTGGTACGGAGCCCTGGGGAGCTTGAGGGTACACTGAGTGGCTGGCAGTCTGTGCAGCCAGACCTGATCAGGCTGTACACTAGGCAGTTCACGTAACTGACAACAACGTAGCTGCAGTAGTGAAAACTAGCTACCTTTGGTATTCTGGTGGCTAGTCTAGAACCAGGCCAGAGTGCTTTTTTGACCTGCACTGTTCTTGAGACATATGAAAATTATTTCGCATTTGTATTCCTATGTTACCCGTGGCCCCAGCCAACATGAGCAGGGACTCCTCACCAACAGACGGCTACCTTCGTTGGTCTCCACTGACTTCCTTGCCACACAGTGGCCAAGTTCAGCATGTGAGATGGAGGATGCCCCCACTGAAGAATACCTTAAAGCAAGGGTTGCTTGTATGTCCTCTTTGAAGGTTTGGATAACCTCTGGCTGAGGAGGAAATTGAACAAAGGTCTCCTATTCCCTAGCAGATGTTCTGTAGCTGGCTACGATGTAGGAAGCAGGCAGCAATACCCCTCCTTCCCATGTTTTTAATGAAACAGATTTTTATACAAAAAGCTGTAAGTATCTACTATTGGCAGAGGGATGCTGGATTTGGAATGGTGGAGAGGTGTTCTGTGAATACAGAAAGTTCTTGTATGAGATCTTCAAAGACATGGCTTATGAAGTTTTGTAGCAAGCTAAAGGCATTCTTTTAGGTAGGAGGAGAGGACTCATTTAGGAAGTACAACAGAAGCACATCGATTCCTGCCTCCTTCCGCCTTCATTCTGGAGACTAACATCAGTCAACTCAAGGCTGTTCAACCTCTCAAAATAGCAGGAAAACATGTAACTGATATAAAATATTACTATGAAATTCAGTAGTAGGAGAAGAGAAAGTGCTAGGATTCAGTCTGAGGCTTTGCTTTCAGGCAAGGGTCACTTGATTACTGAGGAGCGTAAGAGCTATAATAGGTGAAGGCAGTCATCTTTCCAAAGAAAAAAATTCTGTCAAACACTTCCCTATGAGTTTGAGTGTTAAGCTGGGGGAAAGGAATAATGGAAGTAATTCAATTAGTTATATAAGGACACGTCACTATTCATCCTTTTCCTACAGGGAGTATGCTGTAAATGGAGTCCATCCAGCATGGCTCAAAGGCTGGTTTGTTTGTTTGTTTTGCTTTCATCAGCTTGTGAGGGTCACTTGTGCTGGATGGGAACTCATAGCTTCAGAGAGCAATCACATAGAGGGTCTCTGGCAAGCAATGGGAAGACACAGATCACAAATCCGAAAATGCTCATCAATGACAATCTATTTCTGATCTGTTTCTTAAGAGGACAGGAATTTTCAACTGATTTCAAGTTTCACTCACCAGGGTGTGTGAGGCACAGCAATAGGGGAAACAAAGAGACAGTATTCTTCTCAAAAAGCCTTCCCAGGGAAGATGACAAAAAGCTAATTAGTTCTAAAGAACAGTTATTCCAGTGAAGTGATTAACTCTTCTCCAAGGGATTACCTATATGGACTTTATGACCTGCTGCCACACCAGGACTGTGGGTGATGGTAGGTATAAAATCCAAATGACGCAATAGATCAACTTAAGGGAATTTTGAAAAATGAAATGGAAAACATATGGAGACAATATGAATGTTCCCTTAGTGTGAGGAGCCAGACTAGAGCATTACAAAGGGTGGTACCTCCTTTCTGCTCATCTTGCATCGTGCTTGGCTAGTCACAGGCAATAGTATTACCATGTTTTGTATCCCCCCCAGCTCTGCAGAAAAGGCAGTCATCCTTCAGAAACTGAAGGATCCAATTTGAAGCATGACTCTGACGATTAAAGGCTTATTTATTTATTTTAAGCACATCCATTTTTCTGTGGTTTATCTCCTAATAACTCTGAATACTCTAGTAGACAACATCAGCTGTTTCCAACTGTCAGAACAGAAGTGGGCAATTCAGATAGACAAGCCCATTGCATTATTTCATTCCAACAAGAAATAGTTAATAACATGGACTGGCTTTTGGTCCATGTTCAACGTGCTACTGGTATTTGCTCTGGGTCGCCTGATATCTATTTTTCCTTTATTCCTTCTCCTCTTGAGACTGATTTCAAAGTAGGACAAGACAGGCCTAGGTGATCCTGCTCACCTTAGTGTGTCCCAGACAGTTTTTGCTTTATGATCTTCTTGCTGTATAACATAATCTGGTCCATACCATTAATTGCCTATAATCCTTTTTGGTTTTAAATACAAATAAATTGGTTGGGCCACAGGTAATATAGGAATACAAATGCGATGTCTGCTTTAATTATTATAATTGTCTAGATTTTTGGAACTATTTGAAAGTACAAAAATACATAATGTTTGGATAAATCAGGCTGAGTTCACGTCTTCTGTGCTATCAGAATGCTGCACTTGAGACTAGTAGAAAGGAAAGGAGAGTAGCAAGGTTACAAAGGGCAAGTTAGAAAGCTCTGACTCGGAAAAGTAATTCAATCTTCTCACCTGGAGTGTCTCTGTTAAGTACAAGCTATGAATTGCACTGTTGTAGTTCTGAATGGTATTTAAGAACTGCAGTGAGCTGTTGTACCCAACCAAATACCATGAAGGGGAAGGGAGGTCAGTGTATGTGCTTGGGTGCTTCTTGAACTTGTCACTTTAAAAGCGTACATTCTCTGAATACTGCCGCATGCATGCTCCTAAGCAAAAGTCTTCAGTGGGAATTGGAAGGCTTGATGCTAACAAGTTTATTCTCCAATGTTATTTTATATTTCATTGCCCTTTGCTGAAATCTTGACCAAAATGTACTACTTTTTTTCCGTGGCAGTGGTTTGCCTTTGAACACACAAGAGGAAGGCCGTGGCTATAGGAATTTGGGTTAGAGCACTCTGTCTAAAAGCACAGCATAACCCCATTGCAAACAATCTGCCTTGGAGGTCATTAATGCCAGACTCTAGTATTGTTCTTGTGCTCTGTTATTGCTAGAGTGCTGGTTGACTACAAATTCTGTTTATTATACTTTCAGGAAGGTTTCTTCTCTCATACTTCCCAACACAAAAAAATCTAAGCGTTCACGATTTAAGTTCTTACTTCATTATATAACTAAGCCATTGAAGTCTGTGAGACAAATACTGTAAAATAATTTTGAAGGTTAATGTGAGAAAATTGAAACATGTTCACAGCCACAGAAAAGAAGCTAAAAATATAAAAAGTTTTTATATACACGCACCCACAGATGCACGTGTGCACATGTACAGGCGCATATATATGTACCCACACTGGTGGCTAACTTTGTTGTAGATCATTTAATAAGCTTGACTTTTTTGGATCCTGCTCTACTTCTGGGTTGCGATGTCCGTATAGGAATATCTGATGTGAAATTTGCCAATCCAAGGTGAGAAAGAAACCCTTCTATCTTGTCATGACATGTACCTAGTAATATTTCTGTTATGTGATTGTTTCATCTGTATTTCAAATTTCAAGATATTTTTCATTAAAAAAAATAAAAAGTTTATAGCATCTTTTCTCCCATAGTTCTCTTACTGTTTGCAGAACAACACTGGTTGCAGTGTTGTGTAAATGCAGATGTCAAGCTTTCAGGGCTTTGTTTAGTGTCTCTGCCACGTACTGTGTTGCACCACATAGCCGTAGGAGCCTGTTCAGCCTCTGGTCAGGAGTCCCTGCACTGTGCTCCAAGTATTTCATAGCAGATCAAAAACCTATTATAATGCCACTTCATTTTTATTTTACAATTATTTTCCTGGCTCTTTCCAGATGACAGATGGGATTTTAACTGTGATTGTGTTACGATTTCTTTCTTGTTCTCTTAAATCCATACACCAAAATTTTATTTTGTGTGATGCTGAGTCTCGTGAGGCAGATCACCATCTTGGTCATGTTGCTGTGATCCCACTATAAGCTTAATAGTAAAATGTGTTCTACTTATTTTTGAAAGTGAACAAGGAGACACCAATGTTATCCAGCAGTGTTGGCTGATAACAGTCTACTAGAACTGAGAATAATGGACATTTAGGCCATATCATTTTTTTTTTCTGTCATTTACATTGTTCCAGTGGTTTAACAATCGTGCCAACGTTTATCTTGGTTGGATGACTTTGCTTTCTTCTCTTGCATGATGCTGGGAAAGTCTTTGTAGTTATTATATTACATTCCCTGATGCCTTCATGTCTATTTTACATCCAATTTTCTATCTGCTAAGGTCATGACTTGGTCCTAATCGGAGCATTAACTATATTTTGCTGGCTTGCGCTGTGTGCTCTTCTCTTACATTCAGAATGTCATCTATTGAATTATTGTGCTATTCCTTTATATGATGCTCTTGCTCCCCTTATCGCCTGTAGCTCAGATGACCCTTTACTCAGAACGCTTTCCATTATCACGGTTCTCTCCATAATTCCCACAAGTGCTATCCTGCATTTATGTTTCCCTCCTATTCTACATTGTATTTGCTATCCATTTTTTTTCCCCTCTTCATTTTTGTTCTTTCTATGGTTTGTTGTATTTGGTAAATTAATTCTCTGCTCTATTTATGTTCTTCACTTGGGACGTGAGCTTTGAGCTTTGCTTATTTCTTGATTAAAAACTTTTGTGGTCATTCTAAGGATTCATGGCATCTTAAGCAAATCTAAACAGTCACTCTCTTGTCCCTGCAGCCTTTATTCTATGTTTCTGTCTTCCCCTTGCACGTGCATGCACATGCACACACACAAACACACTTTTTCCTTCACGAGCAGTAGCACTCATGCAACTAGGTGCCAGCTCCTGGAGTTGTTCTTGCTGAAAATTAATCCCAAAGAGGAAGGAGTTTAGATTAATTCAAGCTCTAACAGAGCCACAGTTTGATTGTCCCTGTGTAAACCTGTAATGAAGTTGGTTCATCTTGTATGTATGGGAAGACCAGTTTCATGCAGTTTGCCAGTCTACCATCTCTGTGACTGAAGAGAGCTATTTACAGTAAATACAACTTTTAGATATAAAATTGATTTTCTTTTTTAAATTTTTTTTTTTAACATAAATCTTCCTGCTCTCCTGTTTGAATGTGCCAAACTTGGTATATGGTGCAGCTGCTCTTTCTTGTATCTTTCCTTTCTGCAGTTCTGTGTTCTTTACATTAACCTCCAAGGTCTTTCCAGCACCTCTTTTCTGTCCACAGGCCTGGAACAGACTCTAATCCATACCTGTTGTTCTCAATTAAAAAACAAATTCTCAGTTTCCGATTTCGCATGCATGCAGGAACAGTTCCCTTCTGACACTTTTTGAAAAAAGAGGAGAGATTGCACCTTCACTGCTTACCCTGCGCCGTTGTTCTCCCCCAAGCACTGTCCGGCAGCAGAGCTCCGCGTTTCACCGCTGGGGTTACCAAACAGCATGGTACAGCATGAATGCCACCCAAATAGCTGAGCAGACAGCAGGTGTTGCTGCTCTTATTGATGGCACTATCTGAGTTCAGGAGTCCTCCCTGTCCTAGAAGTGTATTGAGATGTCTCCCATTGTGAAGGTGTCTGCCAGAAGAGAGGGGACAGTTCTGCTGCTGTCTGGGAGAGCTGACAGCTATGCATAGGTCATCCCAGCCCAGGGCATGCCTAGATCCCAGAGCAGGCTACAACCAGCTTGATGTTGTAGAGGAAGAGGATGAGCGGTGCGGTTTTTTCCTTTCACTGTTCGTCTTTGCAGTTCTTGGTATAATGACAAGTAGGGATGGCTTGGATCAGCAGCATGTTTTCCCAGGTGGTTTTTGTTTCTAAAAATACCCATATCTTTCTTTAAAAAATAATGTTTCTATTTATAACTAATTATTGGTAGTAGTATGTGCAAGAAACTGGAAACAAGGATCCTGTTATGTCTGGGTATCAAGGATATTCCCAAAGAATATTGCATGGAAGCTAGAGTACACTGAGGCTAAAGCACAGCAATCTCTTAATGGGGGTATTTGCTGCTGAAGACAAGTGGCTCTCCTGGTGATAATATAATTAAGAGCTTTTTGTAGTAACCAAACCTGCCAACTATATACTTAGTAAAACTACTGGCCCTTACAGAAAGTATGCTCTGGTGTCATTGAAAGTAGTCGCCACCATTGTTTGAATTGCTTCACGGTGCCGTGCAGGTAGTTTGCACCCCAATCAGTACTGCTTTTCAGCCATGTCTTGAATAGTCAGTCACAAGTAACAGGCAACAGCACAGGTTTGCCACAGAAGATGGTTAAATAACTTTTTCTTATGAGAGAACTCTGTTCTAGCAGTGCTAACAGATACATTTGTCATTTACCTCACTAAAGATGCACGTACTTACTGTGAAAGGGGTGGGTGACATGACCACCTGGTGGGGCTTATTTTTTTCAACGTGTAGATAATTTGTCTGTGCTTTTGGAATCAAATGTTCCAATACTAACACTGCAGCCTGAAACAACTGAAAGAGCCAATATAAACCTGAGCTCTAAAAGATCTTTTTTTGTGATTTCATCACATGCAGCATAATCAGCCACTAAATTTAGTGTCCTATGTTCCTAAACTGTTTGAGAGCAGATCCTGACTTCTGTGAGTAGTCACATCACTTTATAGCATGTTTAGCAACTTCCTGAGCAATTCTCAGTGTTTTCTTTCTCAGTGGAATTAATCATGATAATGTTTACCTGCATTTCAGCCACAATTAGGAAACTTTCTGATCAATCTTGGAATATATGAATTTAGACTGTTCCTGTAAATAAATTCATGTTTTGTTTGAGAATATTTTCCAGTGGTTCTCACATATTATTGAAAATTCTTGCATGGTTTTAGAAGCAAACTGCAAATATGTGCACTAAACACTTGAGCAAATGCCTCCTGGAAATAGAAAATAAATGAACATAGAAAAGACGTAAAGCTTTAAATTTCCATCTGTGTCATGGTGAGATTTGCGTATTAACCGCCTTGTCTCTCGGTCTTCTCTCTCTCAGGTTCTTCCTCTCAGACTTGCAGAGTCCTGATCTAGTTTTGTTTTGCCTCTTGAAAGTTTCTTCACTATTTCTGTGAACCGTAGCATGCAAACAGTAAAGCAGAAATATTGGCTTTTGGAGATTGTTGCTTGCTTTCCAGCTGAAATAATTTCCTCTGACAAGCCATCTCCCCTTGCAGTGTCAAAATTACTATTTTCCAGCACTTACTTATTTACCTGAGTACATTAATATGATATTACGTGGGCAATCTCCAATGCTATTCTAGCTTGGCTGTGGTCAGTCATCCTTGCTACTGCTTTGAGCTGGTTTGGAGAGAGGGAAGTGTGGACGAAGAAGAGCAGGAGTGGGGGGAAGAATCCCACATCTCTCTCTGTAGCTATTCTCAAGGAGAGACAGAATAGCATGACAAAACTCCAAAAGCTTTGTTTAAAGCAAAGCAGAGCTACTGTCTGAAGTGTATACAAAGCTAAATTCTCATGCCCCTCCAGTGAACTTACTTTGTGTAACTGTTTGTTTTGACTGTGCATCAGAAAAGCTTCAAGCAATGCAAATAATGCCTAGGGCTTATGTTTGGGAGGCTATGTTAGTGGAGTTGTCTTCCTTTTTAGAAAAACAATTTCCATTTCTGTTTGTGAAAACAGAAATAAATACAAATTTGTCAGCTCTTTACCCAGCCCTGATGTCAGTCTATTTAACTATGCCAGTCAGTGGCCTCGTGCCTTTACCTTTCTAATACAGAGCTGCTGTCCCCTTGGAGGGATTGCTGATGCTTTGCTTTGTGGGATTTAAAAATAGTAACCAGGGGAAGGAAGGAAATGCTTTCAAAGTTGCAATAGGGGTAAT
>NW_008824053.1:10624048-10634512 GCF_000699105.1 Pygoscelis adeliae | reverse complement strand
CCCAAGACCTTTTAGTCCTGACTGAAACCTTATTAATATTACAGCACTTAGACTATAGCAACAACAGCAACTATGTGGTTCACAGAAGGAAAGCGTGACTGCAAAGCCTGATGTCCTTCTTGATTTTTCCAAAAGGGGAACTCTTTACTGGTTGCTATTATATTAGACTAAGATTTTTACAGGATCACAGCAATGTGCCGTTCTCTTTATTCTTATCAGGAGAAGGTAGATAAATGTTAGCTTGCAGAGCAAATTGTCCGAGAACACAAAGGATATGGCAGAGCTATGACTTAAAAAGCTGTCCTTCCTGGCACTTCTGAACCAGTTGCCTCTCAGTTGTTAATGACCTCACCTAACAATCAGGTTTATATCTTCCTTCTAAGGAAACCTCTCTAAGGATTGTGATTTATACCAAGAAGGACATAAATATGGTCCTGGGCAAAGTCCAGTGGATCTGGCCATTTCTCCTGTGGCACCCACTTCTGGAATGATACATCATTCATTAAGGGAATTAAAGGATAGGGTTAGTCCAACATAATTAAATCTCCCCCTATCCCAAATTCCAAAATTATGCATCTCTACTTTAGGAGCCTTTAACCGCAAAATATAACTTTATTTCAGATGAATAAAATGGAGGAACTCTGTGTTTGCAGATAGGTGATGCATTTAGTCTCACATTAAAAAAACCCTAGGTTATCCATGTACTCTGACACTTTCTGGTGTGAGCAGCCATCCTGCTTGCATGTGGACTCCAGAATTTAAATTGAACCAGTCCTTAAAATCCTTAATTTACCTTGTCCTGATAACTCCTTGCTTCCATGACTGCTATACAAAATGTCTAAATGGGCATAAAGTCAATTTTAGCTCCTAGTGTATATATCTTTTCAGAGTCAATGAAATCTGGTGCTGTAGTTTCTCCAAAAGCTGTTGTAAATTTTATTAAAATGGGAAGCCAGACATAGGAAGTTTATCTCCAACTACAAAGCATTTTCTTTATCGTGTATTGCAGAGTTTTAAAGAGACAACTGAGCTATGGGAAGACTTCTGTCACATCTTGATAAGGAAAATCCTAGAAGGCTTTGAAAATAATAAAAATGTTATAAAATTGTATTATGGTGTGCATGATAAATCACAGGCTGTTTTTAACTTTGATACTTTCTAGTTGATTAACAGAAATACTGTAGTTTATTGAGATTAAGACTAATTCTAGTAATAAATCTCTGGGGAAAAATGAAATGAGGAGCGTTACCTACCTGAGGATGATTAAAATTATTTTCTTTCCAAAATGTTTTTTACTTAAAATATGTCTCTTTATACTTAGTTTATTCCCTCCTTGGTGTTCACATACAATATTACTTGCACTTTTGTTGCAAGAGAATCAGGGTGCTATGTGATTTGCAAACGCTAATGGCTACACTATCAATAATAAGAACAGACATAGAAAAAAGATATGCTGATAATCATCCTGAAAATATAGGGGCAGGATAGCTTTTCACTTGTCTTGCACATTAATGGTAAAAATCTGCATTACGAACACATTTCACTTAGATGTTTTGGCTCCAAGTTCTGATTCCTTTGCTACTGGGATGTAGTCTGGGACTATAAAGCAATATTAATAAATATGTACTGAAACCACTGAGAATATTTTTACAGAGGTCTTTAAATTGTAGTGAGGGAGGAATTATAGTTATGAAGGTTCGTAAATCATCATGTGATTGAAGACACGGTAGACTTCTCCTGGAGATATACAACTTACTTCCAGTGAAAACTTTGCAAATTGAATTATCTTTGCAAAACCTGGTATTTTACACGAAAGGCCACTGAGTCAATAAAGTCCCTCACTGGCTTAGTGATGTATGGCAGGACTAAATTGCTCAAAAAATTGGCTTTTTAAAAATAGTTAGACCACCAAATCTTTGTGTTTTACCACTATAATGGATGTATGCATCTTCCACTTTCAGTCTGGCGCAACTGTTAACAGAGGACTTAATGCTTTTTTGGAAACTCTAAAATGACTTTTAACAAAACATCAGGATCACCAGAAGTCATAATTCATCAAAATTAACAAACACACCACTTTTCTGATTGTCCAGGGACGATTGTATGGACTTTAGTTGGGCCATTACATAGACTTACTCTGAGACTTCTTGCTTCTTAAGTTATTGGGACTGTTAAAATAATGTGGGGTGGGTTTCTTTTTTTCTTCTCCAAGTTAGCATCACAATGACATACATTCTTTCCGTAGCTTCTAATTGAGAAAGAATATGTTGGTAGCGATGACTTAAGTTGTATCCTATTTAATGGCAGAGTTGGTAGATTCAGCAGTCAGTATTAACTAGATTGGGGTTTGTCACAGGACAGGATCTTGCCTTTCTTTGCTGCTACCACATATCGGGGAAAGGTTGTGTCTTGTACTCTAGCTCTAGAAGTGACTGCTTTTGTGTGAGTTGTTGGTTTCTGAGGAGTGGTGTCTTGGATGGTCCTGGAAATTAGAAAACTTTACTGACAACTCCTCTGAGTGCCACTGTAATGGCAGGAGATGGAATCTGTGCCTCTGATTTCTGGGATACTAAAATAAAAATAGTATTGAACAACAAACCTAGGCATTCAAAAGTTCAAAATTCCAATTGATTACCTCTGCAGTCCTAATTTGGTCAAATTATCTCCTAAGCATTATGCATAGTTTTAACTAACGTGATCAATAACATGTTTTTTGGTCTAATGCTCCTGACTTGTATTAAGTGCACAGGTTGGCCAGATGCAGGTGGAGAGCAGCTATTTAATATTCTGCTTGCTCCTCCTTGCCCAAGTGTGGCCCTGTGCCACATGTTACTTCATGACAGTGAAAGCATTTCCTGAAGACAGGATGCCTAATTTCCTAATGGACACTTATGCCACTCTTACTCACTGTAATGTGACATATCCACATTAAGAATTATTACTGTTTTATAGGAAAGAAAGTGAGTCACAGAAAAAATAGTGTCCATTTATGCTACTGGCCAATATAGGGTGCCTAAGATTTCTTTTTTTCAGAGTACTTAGCATTATGTATCAATTAATATGCTCAAAATATAACTCCTATTACCTTCAATTGCAGCTGCAAGTACCCAGTGCATCGGTGAATAAGCCCTTATGGTTTCAAATTGGGAGCCCAGAAAATGAGGGAAAATAATACTAGTGCCTAGCTATTAATTCAGAGAGCATTGCAGAGGATTTCTGTTAGAGACAAGTTCAGAATCCACCTCTTCACAGCTGCTTTCAGTGATTTAAATCATCAGACTACTACTGCAGTTTTTCCTTAAAACCATTTCTCATTCACTATATAATTTTTAATTTTTTCCAGTAAGCGAAGCAGTGATCCTGTAGGAAACAGCATATTCATGTAATGCTGATTCACTCTCATCTTTTGCAAGTTCCATCTTTTGAACTAGAAGAGGGAGGAAAAATGAAAAAAAACCAAACCCAAAAAACCCCAAACGAAACCCCCAAAACTTCCTTTGGGGAAAGAATTGTGTGATCATATCATTTAAAAATTCTGAGATCTGTATACCCAGGCTGAATTCCTGTATTTCTTTATTCTTGTGTTCAATTCTACAACTTCAATTGCATGTTTTCAATAATATAATTTGTGTGTAATTCAATTTTTGCATTTGGAACCCTAAACCTTGAAAGTCAGGGTTGCTGATTTTTCCAACAAAAGCAATATCCAAAAGCTTTGTAAGTCGTTAAGCACCTTAAATTCCCTTATAATTGCATCTTTTTATCTTCTAGTTCAGTGTTATGTAGCGGTGCAGAAAACTGTCAGAGGCAAGCTTGTTGTCAGTTATAAACTTGTAACATTGTCTCTGTTAATTAAAAGCATTGTATGGAATATATTTTGTTAAAAGTCTGGTATGATAGCCATCGGATGTTTCAGAAGATATAAAGCCCTTTTTCTTCAGAAGATGTATGTTTATAGTTTGAGATGAACTCCTAAAAGTACAGTGAAGTTTTGCTACTGGCAATTTTCATGGGTGAAAGTAGCTTTAATAACAAGGTAGATATTGTCTTCTCTTTAGATCCAGTGGAGCAAGGTCTGTTGAAGTTAGGACACAGCATGATGGCTGGCTAGCGTCTCTAAAGGCTTCAAGAAGAGTCTGGATTTAATAGGGGCGTAGGGTATCAGTTTATTTGGATTCAGAGGAGTAAAGGTCATGACTCAAGATCTGTAAGCAGCTTTTACTGTTTCTGTTTCTCAAGGTGTGGCTAGGTAAGACTTTAAATATGCCAAGGAGGGAATTTCATTGAGAGAATTTTAATGGGAGGAGTGGAGTTGGATTTCAGTATGATAGTTTCATAACTCAGGAATCGAGTACAGAATGAGTTTTAAAAACAGGAATATGTGGGTTCTAGTGCCTTTCTGACTGTTTCTGTAAATCTCTCCATACGATACCTCTGTAACAAGAAAATGTTGCTTAGTCTTCTGGTATATAAATCATATTTTTTGCTGCTTGTCTAAACATTTGAGCCATAACTGAATAAAATATATCCAAGGCAGAAAACATCTGTGAAACACTTTCATTCCTAAAATTACTGTCATCATGTTACAGATCCATTTATAGCATGATAAAATATTGCTAATTCATAACGCTCATTGAAACAAGACCACAAGTTACACTTAGTGCTAGTTTATATCCTGTGCATGCTGCTAGCTTTGGTAGAGCTGGTGCAGGTGATAAATTGTTGCAGAAATGGACCCATTTGTGATTACATTTGTCTGTTTTTCTGTTGAAAGCCTGTAACTACAAAGAACTCTAAAACCTGAGACTGAGATTAGAAAACATCCTTTGACTGCTTTTGTCTTGCTGTTGTGCTGGTTTTAATTAGGAATAGAAAGTTCTGGACCATAGGCCAAATCTGCCTTCAGGATCTTATTTTTCGGGACCCCAGCCACGTGCAGCCTCTGTCCTGGACTCTATCCTGGCTGTCATGCTGCTCCCTCTGTCTCTTAAGAAGATGTGGGGCAGAGAATCTGTTGTCCCTGGTGGTATGGCATGTCCCTGGTGGCATGGCACGTTCCTCTGGCATTCTATTCATGGCAGAGCCTGTTGAGCAGTGGCTGCAGCTGTCCCCGGTCAGAGCCCTGTTGCTGCCAGCCAGAGCAGGGGAAGACCTCTAAGAACCCTCAGAGGATGCTGACAGTGATGGGGTCTACACAGTGCCTAAAACGATAATGTATGAGATGCTGGGTAGGCAAGGTGAGTGCCAGGGGCTGTCTTTCCCCTATTTCCCTATTTACCAGCCTTTGAAGCAGAGATGGGTTCCTGTTCTTCACAACCTCTCCCCCTTCCCAGCAAAAATAGGATTCTCAAGTTCCCATCTCATTCCCAGAATAGAGATGGATTGATTTATTTACTTATGTTCCCTGGAGGACAATTCTTCATTCAAGACCAAGGCAGGGCTTTGGGATTCAGAGTTTTGTGATGGTATGATGTGTAGCAGGATGTTGTTGAGCAAGGTGGCTCAGATCTGACAGTGCTGGGGCTGAGCCTCTCTAGGTATGTTACATGAGAGTGGTCAACCCCCCCCCTGCCCCTGAACAAAATTAATTCACTCCTGCATTAAACAAATCTATCTTTACCGCTATGCTTTTAAGGTTTTCCTTTCAAGTGCAAAGAAACATTAGATGAAGTGTCAGGAAGGGATAGGGACAAGTTTTTTTGGATAGGGACAGACAGTTTGGATAATAACAGAGCTTAGCCCAGCAGCTGACTGGATCTTTGCTGACTGGACCTGAAGCACGGCGGGGGACAGTCTCTGCTTCTGCAGTTCAGAAGGTATTCTCCTAAGTTGAAATGCTGGATTTAAATTTTCTGTTCCAATTTAGGGCCTTAAATACTGTGATTGAAGTTGTCACTGGCTCCTTTTATGTGAACAGATGTATTCTCCAAGATAAAACCTTGTTAGAGGGCAAATTGACATGGACGTATCTAAGTGTGAAATAACGTTAATGTTTTTGTGACATTAGAATTATATGTTATAAAAATAGAGGGCGTGTAAGGCATTGATAATAGGAGCAAAGAATGTAAAAAGTTAATAGTGGAAAAACCAAATATGTCCTTGGCTGAAGAACTTGCAAGAAATGCCTATCAACCAACCATATTCTCTAGTCGGCAACATTACCTTTAAATGACAGTGCATTTTCAAACACATCATTTAGCTTCTGAATGCCCTTCAGAATATTATTGGTGGGTTTTCTGCTCCTGGAGACTGCAGTAAGTTATATGTTTGTTTATCTTATTATTTTTATACAGGCAAAACAGCTGGTGGCATAAGCGGACACAGCTCTCTTCAGAGTTGCTTAGTCTGTTTTAACTAGAGGAAAGCTGCCTGGGAAGATGGACAGTGTTCTTCTCTGAGCATGGTTTTTTGCTGCATTTTAAATTCCATTTAAATCCCATTTGTTCTGTTAAAACAAATTTACAAATAAGATATGACATACGCTTTTTCATTAATACAAAATAAAACAATCTGTAGTTCAGTGTAAAACTATTACTGTTTAATAAGCAACTTCGAAAGCAGAAACCTGAAGTTCTCAGATGCATTTGGATTGAAAATAAAATGACAACATTCTGAAGAGATTACTGATTTGTAGGGTTTGCTTTGTTCTGCTTCCAGGAACTTCTACAGACCTTTGCGTTTTAATCTCTGGATAGTCATGCATTTAAAAATATTGTGGGTTTTTTATTTTCTTTTAAATAGTAAATATTTATGGACAACATTGTGTGCTTTGTATAAAAGCCATATACTACAGATCTAGCATAGACTATATCCTTTATATCCTGTAGATATAAAATAGCATAGTGTTTACCTTATTCAAAGATTTGTCTCATGTTAGAGAATAAAGGGAAAATTTTTTACTAAAACTGTTAAGTCTGGCTAACACTTGATTTTTTTTTTTTAATTGATTTTTTTTTTAAAATGTTTAGTTGAAAGAAAGTTGGGAGGCATGGATTTGAGTGTGCTTGTATGTGTGTATTAGAAAGGGGCCGAGGGGGAGGGGAACTCAAGAACATGCAAGGTCTGAAAGTGCTGTGTGGCTATACGAAATTGTTACCATGACACTGAATAATAGCGAGGTGATGAGCTGAATTTCTAATAGCATTAATGGTGCTGAGCAATCCTTGTCTCCTGCCAGTAAACACGCAGAAGTATTCCACAACTAACCTCCCCCCCCCCCCTTTTTTTTTTTTAAATGCAGCATGGTTGTCCTGCAGCTGAGTAAGGTACAGATGAATTGTGCTGAGAAGGAAGCTGGCCAGGGCAATATATACTTCCTATTAGGCTCTTTCACTAATGTGTATATGGCATGCTTGTTTTAAGCTGTAAGGATTTTCTGAAAAGTAAAGGTAGAATTCAGGCTGTATCATGCCCCATGTGTTCTCTTCAGCTTCTGGACTGCAGACAGAGTGTAGCAGGAGTTCACCTCTGAAATGAAGCACACTAGCTTGATTTAGCCTTTTTTCTTACCTGAAAAGTCAGGCTCATGAAAAGGTTTAAATTAAAATTATATGTAACATTTGGATAACCTGATAAGATTTCCTGTTCAACTTGATGCCTGCTGTCTTTCTGTCATCTCATCTTCTACCTCTGTCATGCCATTGGGCTGCTGAGTAGCTTGCCTCTAATGGTGAGTTACATGAGGTAAGGAAAAATTGATACAGAAGGTTGGGAAGATGAGTTGTCCGGATAACAGTGGAGCAGATCTGTTACTCCACCACTGACTCAGGTTGCACCTGAAGGGTGAGAAGTGCCATCTTGTGTCATCCCTGCCTGATAAAACTTTGCAGTGGCAGCAAGTGTAAAAATAGTTTCTTCCTTTTTGGCACATTTTCACTAGATGAGTCGGTGTATGATTTCAACAGTTAGTGAGAAGATGATAGTTTTCAGACTTTCTCTAAGCAGGCACTTTTAAAATACAGAGTATGGGACTAACAAGTTAGTGTTTAAGTCTGTTACCTCTTTGTAGGGTTTTGGCTTTGAAGTTCTTATCATAGGTGAAAGTACAGCTTCATCAGCTACATGATGTCCATTCACTTAACAAACCAATCGAGCAATATTCATGGCACGGCCTAGCCCAGCATAACTAGCCATATTGGCAGTACAGAGAAACTCTTCCTTGAATGCTGGTATTATGTAGCTGTATTAATCTTTGCAAATTAAGGTTTAATCAGCCTTCTCCACAAAGGATTGATTTATTGTGACAGAATTAGTTTTTGAGACCTAGAATTGAAAAGGCTTGCTGCCCAAATAACCATATTTTTCCCCAAGGTTGCATCTCCATAGGAATGTATTGGCAGGGTTTGAACTAGATGGCAAATACGCAAGATCTTTTTCCTCAGAACTAAAGTAGTGACTTTGTGTGGCCTGTCACAATGATTCAGACTTGAAAGGCAGTTTCGTATTGCCTTGGACATCCCTACCAGGCAACAACAACTGTGTTCATTTTGGACGGAAAGTTGCAGGTGTGACTGAAATTTGAGTGAGCCATGTTTGACCTAAAGCTGATTTCAAGAGCATTTTAAGTTCAAGTAAAACACTTCGTGAGGCCCATGGAAAAGATGTGCTTGCAATGTTTGTTTGCTTTTATCATTTGGTGGATGCATTTCTTCATGTAGTTTCTGTGAGGTGAAATTAGCTCAGCCTAAGACTGGGCTTTCTGCTGCTGTTTATGGTGATCTTGGCTAGAGTCACACCTTTGGTTCTTGTCCCCAGGAGCAAACAAAGTGGAATCTCATATCCCTCCTTAAAGAAAAGTGCATATTTGTCTGAAAGGCATGGGTTTAGGTTTTCTCTCTAAATTAAGTTCTGGAAGAAAAAATACAAGCTTCATGTGTATTTGCAAAGAACAAACACAGAGTTTCACGTGGCTCGCTCACAAGCACCAGCAGGGCATTGTCTAGAACCACAGCTGCTGCTGCTGCAGGGGTCCCTGTTGGCGGTGAATGGCCAACAGGAGCTGTGGGACCCTCTGCACACTGTGAGCAACTTCATGGGCACTTAGAGCACTTTTAGTATTCCAGAAAATATATTTGACTGTATTTCACTAAACTAAGAAAATTTAGAGGGGTTGTAGCTGCCTGTTGGGCAATCTAAGAAATTACTTTTGTTACGCCCTTAAAAAGGTGTCATATAAGCATTCCAGCAGGCTGGTGAATATGAGGTGGTTGGGTTGTTGTGAGTCACAGAGGGAGGGAGGGAAGGATGGTTGTTGCTGGAGTGAAGTAATGATGAAGTGTCTTTAAGATAAATGTGCATTTACAAAAAGTCTAAAAGTTAAAGGTCACCATATTTTGTCTGATACGGTGTTTAGAATCAAAGCATGTCAGAGAAATGCTTAAAACAAGACGCCTACCCACATCTCTGCCTTTCCTTAAGGAATATCATTCACTGGAAATCCCTCAATGCTTTGGACATATTGAAATGGTTGACCTTTTCAGGACAGTTTCTCTCCAAGTCTCGTTCCTTTTGTTCTTTACAGAGTTGGTAAGGCAGTGGGTGGGAAGGGGATGGAATATTTTTCATTTGTCTCAGATGGAAACTTTTCCAGTGCCCACCACACAGATGGAAGGAATAGTTTCAGTCCCAGAAAAACTAGATGCTTGGCTGCTGGAGAGAAAAATAAGCAATTACTTTTTTAATCAGAAAAAAAAAATCTATAATTTGTGTATCTTATTCATTAAAAAACAGGGCTTTGTTACAGAACTCCTTATGAATAACTAGTCCTTAGAGAGGCATAAACTGTAATCCAGAATGATGTAACACTGATTGGTGGTAGCTTCTAATAAAAAAAGACCATAGGTCCCTCCCTCACAAGCTTCTTCCACTGATGTGTTGTTTCCTTATGTTAAGACAACTCATAGTTAGAGACTTCAGTAAGTTTTTTTCAATAGTCTCCCCAGCAACGCTACAATTTTCAGCTCAAGAGCTTTGGCTTGTGGCTGTAGTTGAGCAAAGAGCTAGATTTCCAGTGGTGAGAGGTGCTGAGGAGTTTACAGGACCTGTGTAAAACTACAGTGCTCTGGAGGGGTGGTGCAAAGGCCAAACACAAATTCACATCTTCTTTGGAAGTGCACAGGAAGGCAGCTGAGGAGCGTGAGCTGGAGAAAACCTCCCCAGTCCCTTTCTGTTCTGCTCTTAGGGATGATTTGCCCCTGCATAGAAATGAGAACAGCCAATTCCTTTAGTTTCAACCTACTTACTGTCTTGAGGGATTGCACCTGGATAGGAGAGGCTTGCCAGGCAGGGAACAGTATTGGTTATTAAATGTGCAGCACAGTACTAACCCCTTCTGGAGTTACATATTAAGGAGCTCCGTAGTAAGCAGTTTCATAACATTAACTGGAGTGTATTGGCTGCATGTAAACAGGTACCCTGCGTCGCTGCAGAGAGGATGAAGACATCCACTGCAAGGAATTTATTAAG
>NW_008824053.1:10622781-10624021 GCF_000699105.1 Pygoscelis adeliae | reverse complement strand
AGGAATGAAGCAATGTAGCACACAAGGAATACAGGGAAGGTGCCAAGTACAGAAAATGCAAAGGGTTCCAAGATGTAGTAATGAGAAGTACTGGGAAAGTGTAAAAGGGGGAGAAAAAGACTGCAGGAGAAGTGACAAATATGAAGTGAAACCTTTATAATATATAGAGCGTGATATGTAAGAGAAGAATTTGAATTTAATGCAACGATGTAAAGTGAAAGATTTCTTCAATAGCTGAATGTATTAATCTGCAGTTAATCCCACTGCAGTGTAGAAAAGCCCAAAGAAAGTTCAGAGTCTTTATCAGACTCGCACAAATAAAAAAACCAAAACTAGCCCACACTTTCCATTCCCTGTGATGTATGCCAGCCTTTTATACAAAAAGTCAGGCACAGCACAACGCAAGCACCTCTGGTGGGATATTTGTGTTGGTTGCTGAAAATGATTAGCTCTCACAGGGAAGCAGTTGCAGCCTCCAGACAAAGGGAAGCCTGCTGTACAATGAAAAGAGCTGAACATATAACAATACTTCACACTAACAAGCAGCGGAAGGATTTTTAGAGCCCAAATAATAGAGAGAGTTTGGACTTTTCTGACCGACTGGCAGCAACTGTCACCTGAGAACATTTAGAGAGTTGCACAGGGATTAATTATAAACACACAGCTTGATTTCCAGCCATTGCAAAACATCTGCAAGGTATAGATTGCCATTTGTACATATAGTATTGCGCGAGAGCGTCCTGGAGCTTACAAAAATACATGCTGGAGCCATGAATCAAACTCGGTCATGTGACAGAGGGGAGGTACTGGGCTGGCTCCCAGCCAGTGGTAGGAGCTGATGGGTGGAACAAACGGGGCATAAAAAGATTAATATGACTAACGGATCCTGGATGCGTGGTACCCTTATTTGGATCTACAGGAATGTAGGCTCTAGCAGTTCTGCAGCTCTACCAGCCTTTTGCCTGACACTGGAACTGCTGCTCACAAAGTAGAATCCTGCTGCTCTGTGGTAGGAAGGATAGAGAAAGAACATGGCCTGCATTTTGAAGGTAAATCTCTATCTGTTGCTTGAATGCATTGTTAGAGAGCCCCTCGCTGCTCAGAGGCACGGATTCGGTATGGTCCTATTGCATCTTCGTTGTCTTTTTGAATACTGGCTTTGTTTGGCAAATGAATATGGAGAGATTCTGCAACGTGCAGCTGTGCTCTGTTTCCCTCTGCCATTCTTTTCCTCTTTTCC
>NW_008824053.1:10608197-10622751 GCF_000699105.1 Pygoscelis adeliae | reverse complement strand
GAAGGGAACTGTGTACTGAATAACAGGAGGGGGGTGAGGGGCTCTGGTTTGTCTCAGCTGACTCTGAGCTGAATTCCTTCAGGAGCAATAGCATTCGGGCAACAGACTTCCAGTACAAAGGACAAAACGGGGGAAGTTATTTTCTTTTTCTGACTGTGCAGCATTTACTGCTTTTAAAGCAAAGGTTGCAGATGTACACAGCTGTCCCAGTTGCTCCTTAAGTACATGCTCCTCTGCTGAATTTACCAAAGATCCACATGCTCCACACAATTATACTTAATATATTTAATTACATTTGCTAATTAAGCGACCTATTTGATAGAGAGTTTTTCCCCTTCACACCAGCAAATATAAGTGTAAACTTACCATGTGATCATATGCTTTCTCCAGCCTGCTTTCCTCACTGAGGTAAAAGTATTTGCAACCAGCATGTCATGGAGATGGAGCATCACTAGCACTAAGTATTGAATGAAAGGGGAGGAGGCGGAAGTGCAGTCAGTTGAGAACAAACAGCGTTTGTTTCCTTACAGTGTTGTCACTTGCAGGGAGTCACTCTCATGTGCCTGGCTTGAAAGTGGTTTGTTTCAGATTAATTTGCTATCTGCCTTGCTCCTTTCTGTGTATATTTTGAATACATTTGCACTCTGTTCCTTTTAGTAAATAAAACTGATCTGTGAATGCTTTGTTATTTTCAGTCTGATCTTCTAACAAAGGGGTTGATTATCCCAAACTTTGGGATGGCCTCTCTTAGCAGTTGCCTTCAGCATATCAGCAAAATGGATAAATTGCAAAGCTTCAAAACAGTCCCCAAATAATAAACGTTCCTGTGTCTCCTTGAATCCAATTCTTATCACTTTTTTTTGGCGTTCAACTTTAAAAACAACTTCTTATTTTGCTGCACGGTTTTCCCCTTTCATTCATTCCCTACTAGTGGGTCTGTGGTACATGGATGTTTTTTGAGTTTTCTTTTTGTGAGCATGTATGTTGTGGCAGCTTATATTAATGAATATGGCAAAGTCTGCCTCAAGTGCAGAAACTTCCCTGAACTAGCAGGTTCTGCTTGGAGATAGATAGTAACAAACTCCTTTAAGCAGACAGCACTAATGCAGTTGAGAGTTAAGTTGTGACTTGGGATAAGGAGATATGACCTCCGTGGATGGAGCCTGGCTTCACAAAGATAAGCATGTGCACTCCTATTTAAACACACCCTGAATGACTTCGCTTGAATCTGCAAGCGATCCAGACCTCTTCACTTTTTTTTGACTATGTGGAGAGATCACATGCAAAATCTTCCCTCTGGCCCTAACAGTTAAATAAGAACATCCTTTTACAAGAAAACTACAGTGTCTTTTTCCCCCTCCCAATCATTTCCTCTACACAGTCTGGTGACACAGCCTGCCTCAAGCATGACTTCTGCAGGGCCTTCCTTTTAGAGTTTGAATTATAATACAATAAACACCTTCCCTTTGCCCAGGCCTGGAGCTCCATTTGGGAAGTCTGATGATTAAATCAATAGATAAATTGGTATTCCTTGACAGACAGCCCTCTGCCAGCTTAATTCTTAATCTTGTTAATACAGGCAGGTGCAAGGATAAAAAGTGAAACAGATATGTGAAGATTAGCTTTGCCATAAGGCAGGCTGGACTTTCTCAGACAGACATCCCATAGGAGTAATTTAAATGTCTAGATCAAGATACTTAACGGTGTATAAGTATTTAATGTAATACCTACAGGTACTCCTCAAGCTTTTACCATAACAAGGAAATTCAGAATAATATGTATATTTTGATGTGACACCAGGTTAATTCCTTCCTGAAAATACAAACCTGTTAGCTACACCCTCCTCCTTTCTCTCAGGTTTGTCCTGACGTTCTTGTTTATTCAGTCGGTAGCCTGTGTGGAAACATTTAAAAAACAAAAACAAAAAAACCCCCTGTGCTGTAGGTACAGATTTTACCTAGGTGGTGGCACAGTGGATGGGAAGCCAGAACAACTGTGCGTGCTTGCCACTTCAGCCCTGAGTGCCTCTGTGGCACTGCCTTATGGCTTGCCCTGCCTCCGTTCCTAGATTTTTAAATTCCTCCCTCCCCCCTTCTCACTCATTCCCCTCTCTCTCTCTCTCAAAGATATTGAGACTTGTTGAATGTTGGAGTTCTGTATGTGTGAGAGTTTAACACAAATGAGATTGGATAGAGGTGTCTGTAAAGTGCAAAGAACAGAGGTGGCTATTAATAATTAACTGGAGTTACAGTGGTTAAGAGCGTATTAGAAAAAGTGTATAACCTTTAGATACCAAGACCTCCTTTTACTATGACTACCGCACAAAATAATCTCTGCGTGTAGCCCTTGTAGAAATGCTTGGGAAGGCGATTCTGCCTAGGGTGTGCACTGTCTCTCTGGTGTTGCTGTCCACTCTCTCTAGGTATGATTGGCGGGGCTGTCACTGATCATGGCTCCAGAAGCTTTGTCTCCCAATCAGTAGCGCGACATTCTTGTTAAAACCAGTGAAACTCTCTTCTTCTGAGGAAGTCTCTCTTCTGTTGAGGAAATGCAGAGAAAGAGGCGAGTTCCAAGATGCAGGATGTGTTTTTATTTTTTCCATCATGTCTTTAAAAATCGTGGCAGAATAACTGAGTGAAGCGTAGGCATTTCTTGGAAGCAAACAGTTGATCTTATGCTTGTTACTATGGTAGCTACATGCCACCTTGCTGATTACTAGATTAACAGAGTGATTACTATTTATGTAGTCACTATTATCCCTAAAGATGTTGAACTCTAACTTCCAGTGTATCAGCCACTGACCCTTTAAAATGATGACAGATGTTATTCAATAAATTACTTCAAAGAAATGCTAGTTTTTGCATAATTGAAAAATGATACTTCAGCGTACCTGTCATTTCACAATAAATACAACATGAATGATAATGATACTCTGTAAAATGTTGATATCCCCCACTGAGGACTGGACCATGATATTTTAAAGCAAATAGAACAGGTAACTTAGTTCACACATGCTGCACTTTGCAGAGGATTATGCCTTCCCCTATTTAGAAACTCTTCTTTTTAAATGGAGGTTTTGAAGAAGATGATGGAGGTGAATTATGTTGTCATCATAGTACAATTTTAACTGTGTAGGCTTAATGTGGTAGAACTTAATAAAAAAAAGTCCACGTGTGATGGGCCATACAGTGAGGACTAAGTGTGAAATCTAGAAAGAGGTTTCCTTCTGGTTTGTGCGCTGTGTATTTACTGTGCGGTGAACAAAAGGGATTTCATGTGCCTATAGGCTGGACATGACCTTCTACCACCAGAGATCACAAGTCAGTTGAAACCTTCAGTGAAATTCTGTAGTTTAAATAGTATTTGTATAATGCGAGGCAATACTCTTGTTACCACAACTGATTGTGAGTTCTTCTCTCAAAGTAAGCAGGTGGCCAACTAAAATCTGTAGCTTAATATTTTTTTTTTAATATATAATCAAAAGATTGAAAAAACTGTTTTGCAAAATGTAACTTACAGGTTTCAACCAACAAAACCCATCAGCACATGCTTGTAACAGTTTTCTGCAGGATGCTGTCAAATCTGACCATATCTGTGTGTTCACCGGTGATTGTTTTGCATGTTTTCTCTCCGTGGTTATCTCAGCTGGTTTAGTTAAATCCATTTAAAGTGCATTTTCCCCTTAGTCCACATGGTAAGCTGTTTTTGGCAGGAATTTTCTTTGAGAGTTTTCTCTGAGTGTTCAATGGCCTGTGTCTGATTCAGGTCTTCAGATGTTGCAGTAGTACAGGTAACATTACTATCCGTAGGCATATGTTCCATCTGCACTTTTGAGACTAAAATAGCAAAGCTGATCTCATTCGATTAAATTTTCCACCCTGGCAAGTAGCTGTTCAGAGGGCAGAGGCAGAAGGTCTAAAAGGATCTGGTCCCGGTGTTTGGACCCTTGTCATTTTGGATATTTAGTTATTAATTTGATTTATTTTTTTTAACCCCTATGTGCATGATGGAGAGTGTAGATATTTCCTCCCAAGTTTCTACGTCATCAGAAGCACTTTCCTTGTTTCACCTCTGCTCTGTTTTGCAGGGTAGGTTTTGTGTCTCACCATACTTCCATTCACTGCTAGGGATTTGCAGGATGCGGGGCCTTCCATGGAGATGACTTCTATATCCTGCTTGAATCAGGCCCAAGATAATTCACATACTCCCTCGACTGTTAAATTGACTGCAGCGATGTTTATGCGTGGCATCCATCCATTTTCCTGTGCTGAGAATTGTACTTGGATTCTGTTTGATTCTCATGCTGTGCTCTTTCCTCTGACATGAAAAGAGATGGAGAGATCCTAGGGAAAGGAACAAAGGTGACCTCCCCTCCTCGTGGGAGGATGCCCATCTGATGGGTCATTTCGCAGCAACGTCTAAATTTGCTGCAGGTTCACTGTAATGTGAGCTTTCTTCTCAGCCTGTCTTAACCTGATGACCAACAATTTTGGTGGCTGTGGTATTTCTGTTGTGACTGGAAACAGTCCTAAGAATACGTGGTTATATCTTTAGGGATAGAAAGTGTAAATATGCAAAGGTGCCCCTTATGAGGTATGCACAAATGAGTTGGAAAGTAACAGGCTGATGCAACAAGAAGTTACAGAGAAGAATCAGGATTTCTGAGGCAGTAACTGTTTTTTTTGTTGAATCACTCCATCCTTATTTGCTATGGCTGATTTTCCCCTTCCCCCTGCCACCAAACAAAACTTGCAAAACTCCATAGTTAATTCTTTCTGATGCTCCTTCTACATTGGATATTTCTAATTTAAATACATTTCTTAAAATTATTCTGTTTCTAACTAAAAGACTTATTTTTTTTGCTCTACATTGTTTACCTCTAAATTGCTCCAAAGTGAATGAAGCTGCATTAATGAATCTGTCAAAGTGCAGGGCTAGGATTTGCTGTATCATGGTCCAGTGGTGCTTAATTACCATGTAAGATTTTATGGAGTGTAGTACATGGAATTTTGTTATGTGTTTTTTATTATGTTGGCTTCTTGAAAATTTAAGGAAAGTTAAAGTCAAAGAAGTATAAAACCATTTTTCATTCTTGCTTGCAATGATCTTAAATTAGTTATACTTTAAAGGAACTAGATTAGCACCCTCCCAAGCAGAAGGAGATGGCAGTCTAGTCCTACAAGAGGACTTGCTCTGGTTGAATGAATTTGATTTTGATGCCCATGTAGCTAAACCAAGACAATCTCCTGTGTAAGCATACTTCAGTTGGTTTAAAACTGGAGTTTCCTGTCAGAATTCATTAGAGGTGTAAAAACTAAAAGCACAAAACCAGCATGAAATTAGGAGCTGTCTCATACTTAGAGTTTTATTTTTAAGTAGTTATGTGATAAAGCAGTAATGGGGGAAAGGTTTTTGTTTTGCAGTTCATCTTTAAGGAATGAAGCATGTGTCATCAAGATGTTTTAAACTTCTCCCTGGCCCAGGATACACAATTGTTGTGTGCATTATCACGGGTATGGAATCGCATATTAAAGGTAGAGTGCCTTTAATAAATTCAGCCTCTTGTAGACTTGTGTGTGAGCTTCAGTGGTTTATATCTTGTTCTCTTTTTAAATTTTCATTTTGACATGTCACGAATGCCAGATAACTTGGCATGTCATAGTATGACATAAAACAGCATAGGAAGCAGCAAATTCTTATACTGTGATGTAACATATCAAACCCCTTGAAATATAGGACAGATGTGCTCTTACTTATTTCTAGTGAGATGGTAGCCAAAAGGAAAGTGGACCTTGTTTTGTCACAGTAGCTAAACATTCGTGATTAATTTAAGGGGGTCTGACGTGCAGCTTAAAAGATCCCATTTTTTATTTTATTTTTTAGGTTTTAGTCACAACTGTCACAACATTTGCTCAGTTAATTTGAAAAGGCAGAACTTTCCGCATTTTTTCTGTTCCTTTGCCATGTTTCATACCAGCAGTATCTGTGCACCTTCCAGAAGTGTAGTACTGGACACGGTGCTCTGTCCAGAGTTTGTTCTTTCATCTTTTCCCAAGGAAGAAATAGCTATGCATCAGGTTGACATTTTTAATAGAGGGATTTTTTTGTGTGTGGCTTAAAGGGAAAAAAAAAAAGGTTTCTTATTTGTTAGGAAAGGAAAAGTCAAATGCTTACATGTGGAATGGAAGGTGAATGTCTTTATCTTCAGGGTGGTTATTGGATGAAAATAATTTTTGGACCAATCTCCTCCCCATAACAGCTTTTACTATAAAATAAAGAGCTATTTTGTGCAAGAAAAATGAAATTATTGTTTGTAAATTTATTTTAGATTTTTAGTTTGTGTTGTGGTTTAACCCCAGCTGGCAACTAAGCACCACACAGCCACTCGCTTGCTCCCCCCTGGTGGGATGGGAGAGAGAATCAGAAGAGTAAAAGTGAGAAAACTCGTGGGTTGAGATAAAGACAGTTTAACCAGTAAAGCAAAAGCCGTGCACGCAAGCAAAGCAAAACAAGGAATTCGTTCACCACTTCCCATCGGCAGGCAGGTGTTCAGCCATCTCCA
Organism: Pygoscelis adeliae; assembly: GCF_000699105.1. Lineage (NCBI taxonomy): Eukaryota > Metazoa > Chordata > Aves > Sphenisciformes > Spheniscidae > Pygoscelis > Pygoscelis adeliae. Next base: position 10,616,189 of record NW_008824053.1, on the reverse strand, counting down.
GGAAAGCAGGGCTCCATCACGCGTAATGGTTACTTGGGAAGACAAACGCCATCACTCTGAACGTCCCCCCTCTTCCTTCCTCTTCCCCCAGCTTTCTATGCTGAGCATGACGTCATACGGTGTGGGATATCCCTTTGGTCAGTTGGGGTCAGGTGTCCCGGCTGTGTCCCCTCCCACCTTCTTGTGCACCCCCAGCCTGCTCGCTGGTGTGAGAAGCAGAAAAGGCCTTGATTCTGTGTCAGCACTGCTCAGCAACAGTTAAAACACCCCTGTATTATCAACCCTGTTTCCAGCACGAATCCAAAACACAGCCCCATACTAGCTACTATGAAGAAAATTAACTCTATCCCAGCGCAGTTTGACTTTCAGATATTATGGGCCTGGGGCATGCAGCCACTTGCAAATAAATGGCTGACATTCTCTGTGAAGAGAATTGGAAATTCTGTGGGAAGCCCATGGGAAGAATGGGCTTGGTTTGGCTACTGCTGTTCAGTCCCTTAATCGCTGCAGGTAGATGCTGCTGTGTGGCAAGTTGGTTGTCCCCAGGAACAAAGCCAGCCTGTGAACCAAACTGATAATTTATTTTGTGGTTGTTATCCATGCCACTTCGCTGATACTTTCTTTTGCCTATCAGTTGCTCTACATCCATGGTCTCATTCATAGCACAGAAGGTTAGAATGTACACGTATGTAACAAAGAAGAGGTGGAAGTGTATTTTATCTTGCTAGTATTTGAGATCTCTCTGAGACCTCTCTCCAGGAGCTAGGAAGAATTGATCTTCCTGGGGATCCCTAAACAAGGTGGGTAAAGGTGGCTCTATTTATTGGATGTATTCCCAAGAAATAAGGCAAAACTCTGCCTTGGGCCCTCCCTTAAAGCTGAGGGAGCAGTTGCCTCACTGTTGTCAGCATCAAATACTCATGTGGGATGAATTTGCTATTCCTGTTGGAGGAAAAACTGCATCTACTGCATTTTGTGTGGCAGTTCTTGTAAATAACCCATGCACTGCTGAGATAAGAAAGACCAACACTTTTCCAGTGGGTTCATTGGTTTCTACAGAATGGGAACTTGAACTAAAAAAAGACAATGCCTGATTGTAATGTATGTCGTGTTCCTGAGTCTGAGGACAGAATAAAACATGGCTAGATGAGGTGTGAATTGCTGTGTGTCATCTCAGAAAATGTTAAATATTAAACTGAATATTCTCTGCACTCCCTCCCTCCCCCTTCAAGAACACCCAATGTTTATGCAAATATTGTCTTTACACTGTTACAAATATGATCTTGATAGTAGTGTCACAAGTTTTATCGAGTAAGATATACTGGTCCATTCATATGCTTTTCAGAAGCTGTGCAGGTATAGTACTTTTCTTTATTTTTTTAAAATCAGTCAACCAACTGAAATTGTTATCAGTACAAAATTTATATAAATGGGGTTTGTATTTAAAATAATGACAGTTATTTTGCTTCTGACCATTTTAGCAGAAGCGCCTGGAAAACATGATAATTCTTGGTTTATATATTTGAAATTGGATAAAATTCCATGCTGGATATTCTTGTTCATCTTTACTATTGAGAAGAACAAAGGTGAGGCAGGAACTGTAATGGAAGGGTTTGGGAGATGAAATCTTGTAAGTGATGCTGTTCAGGAGTAATGGCTTGTGTTGTGTCAAGGCAGTCCTATTAAGCATTTCTTGTATGTCTGTATAGCATGTGTGACATTTTAAAGTTGACACGGGAGCACCACACTTGCTAAGAATTAAATGAATCAGTAGCTTCTTATGAAAGGCACATTTTGCAGCAATTTGCATTAACAATAGGCAGTGGAATGCTAGCCTAGACAGGTAAGATGCAGGTGTGGAGCAGTTGGAAGTAATCAGAAAAACATGTTTATTTCATAGGAATAGCAATTTGTACAGAAGAAACACAGAATGAATTATTTGTAGATCCTGTTTCTTCTAATGATGCATTTCTTGCATGTTGGTTTGGTGTAGGATTAGGTATCTTCTGTCTCTTTCTAGAATTCTTTTCCTTAAATTTATATATAATCTCAGTACTAGCAAAAGTTTGCCAGGTCTTTCGCAAACAGAATATCTTCCTGAGCATGTAACGACATGAGACATCATTCCATAAGCTTTGGTGTTTTAATTCTAAATAGGAAAAGCCAGAAACTAAATACCATTTTTTCTTCTTGCAAGTTTCACAACCTTTTGTTAATCATCAGCTTTTAGTTTCTTCCAAATCTATTGTTTACTCAGATTTGAACATAATTTTCTTCTTGGAATGATGGGATGATATTACATTTAAGAAATAACAATGTGTATTTATTAGCTCTTTAACATACATATTAGTATTATTACAAACCCATTGAGGCCAGTAGAACACCACCTGGTGAACTTTGAATAATTATTGTTATATTAGTTTACATTAAATTATGAAATTATGTGCTTGTGGTTTAGGTACGTACTCCTCTAAATTCCTAAGATCTGTCCCTTCTTCATGAGTGGAAGTCACTTTATTTTTTGGATTAAGGCTCGAAGGCTTTCATGTTTCAATGTGTTGTGTTCTGCTGTGGGATGCAGTTACACTAGAATAAAGTTTCTATAAGATTTTGTTCGTTCTGATTTGGCAAAGGAATAAAGATTTAATTCCAGTTTGTGTGTCCACACTGGGTCTTAAGTGATTATTAATATTTGTTATAGTTCTACTAAACTTTTCTAGCTTAGCCCTCTCAGCCATGTGAATAAGTTATTTACAAGTTACTGCGTGTCAGCTGATCTATTGTCATTTTCCTGTGTTTGCATTCATCTGTGGCAAGCTAGTCAGGTAATAATTAACTGTTAACAGAGGAGAGCTTTCTATTAGTGCTTCTTATGTGGAGACAAAAAAAAAAAAGCCTTTGCATTTTAAAAAATGGAATGGAGAACGAGACTGACATTCTCCTGTGGGATCCTTAGGAGCTGTGGAATGTGTAACGTGGGGAAAAAACCTGGTTGAAGACACATCTTTTGTAATTGGGATATGGAATTTTTGCCAGAAGAAAAACTTTTGTAACTTTTTTTCCATATGATTAATGAGAGAATTTTGGACAGCTCTGTCTGCATGTCTGTCTATCCCTTTTCTATCTTTTTTTCATTTTCTTCCACAGGGCATAAAAATATTTTTACAGAAAAATTAGTTTTACCCTACTAAATGTTTTTCTTGAGTAGGGAAATGGGAAGAGAAAAGAGCCATTGGACATTCCAAACAAGATAAAAGAACTGGCATCTTTAGGAACACTTCTTGAACTGTATCCTTACTTTAGTGTGCATGTTCTCTCAGCCAGCACTCACTGCTCTGTACCTGTTATCGAGACCTGGCAGTCTCTCTGCAGTTTGCAGCTCTTATTATGAAATGCAATTCATACTATGTTTTTCCTTCATGTTCGCTGCCACTTGCCCACTCATATTTCGTTAAACCAGTTAAGGTATCTCAGTGGTTTTATGAGGTCACTTCAGATGAAACCAGAGAACTGAAGACCTTGAAATGCCATAGAAGCTTCCCCCATCTAACCACACTTCCTCTTGAGAATACTAAATATAGAGACTCGGTCTCCTTTTCTGTAACCGCTGTCTTAACCATGAGAACAGACCTGGATCCCGGAGCCAAATGCGTAATCCAAATAGTCAACGTGTGGTCGCCGTCCCAGGGAGCAGTGCCTCTCATCCTTTCCTCAGCGTAGCTCTGGCTTCAGAGACTGGCACCTCTGACGAGCCACCTACAGCTACTCACTTTCCCCTCTGTTGTGCCAGCATAGCTGTATGTGGGGCTGTGGTAACATAAGCAGAAAATGGAACTGGATTACAATAACTCTTTTTGCTTCACAGAGGGTCATTTTTAAGATTAATTAGTTTCCTGAGTATTGCAGAGATTGCATTGGGCCCAGCCGAGGAGGTGGTGCAAGCATGAGAGAGTAGTCTACAAGGGGTCAGGAAATCTTTATGTGGGTACTACTACCAAAAACCTTCCTGCAGTAGTATTAGCCCATTCTGCTAATTGTCTGCCCTTCAGTAGGAGACTGTTTGCCAATGTATAGGCAATAAGCCTAGTCTGGATCTACCCACCGTTTAAATGGGAAGAGAAGCTATATGGGAAGTTCTGTGGCAGAAATGCAGCTCTATTATGTGCGTGCCCCACTGCCCTGAGATAGAGAGGCGGCAAATCACCTTGTCCAGTCTGATAAATTGGTGCCTTCTGAGCACTAGAATATAGTTTTAGTGTGCCTAGAACGGAAAAAGGGAGTTGTTTCCTACTTCTCGTCCTGCTGGAGATCATTGTTTGTCCTGGACTTGTAGACACCTCTATGACCTTTTCCAGCTATGATCAGCTGGGCTGGCTGTATGCTATCTAGCTTTGTTACCTTTGAACAATACCCCTGTGCCATCTCCCTGTCTGTATATGCCACCACCTCCTCACCTGCAGTCCTGCGCAAACTCCAGGTACCACAAAATATGTGCATTGCTTAACTTCTACATTTGACTGTAGGTAAGTCTGAATTACTTAGGAAGCAGTATTGTATTCTAATAGCACTAATGCTATAGTTTTTTATAGTAATTGTACTCAAACAGCCTAATAGACAGTTAGTGACCATATCTGTTGGATTTATGCTTTTAGGCCCTTTATTTCTTCAGATGTGGTCTCTTATTCAGCATATGAGTGTATCTATATCTATATCCCTAAAATGGTTTTGGTTCTTTTCTGCTTCCTATTTCTGAAGATCATAGATTTTATTTCTATCACTGTGTCCTACAACCGAATTTTTTTTAATGAAAAGAATGATTACCCATAATTGTATCAGTCAGAGATCTTGAAGAAGCCATTCAAAGTCCGCTCTACTTCAGTTTTTTGTATAATGTGGCCAAATAAGACTAGACAAAATTTTCCCTTGTTGGATGCTATGTGAGCAAAAGACAACAGTGACTGCACTGTAGTTGGCCTTTATTGAAAGAGTGATACTGAAAGTCTGTCAAATAAAGAAAGAATATTAAGATTGCTTGTGGTCTTGCATCTTGCTGGCCCCTGAAGATACTGTGTTTCCGGTTGTTTTCCTAAATGCCATCAGTATTCCAAGTTTGACCACGTGTCTAGGAGGCAGTGTGTTAGTTCATCTGCTGTCTCCCAGGAGTGCTTGTGCTTTTGGGGTATGTGAGGTGAAGCTCAGCTGGCATTTTGTTAAAGCTTTGCTTGCATAGCTTTCTTTGCCTCTTGGAGTGTCTGGTATTTCAGGTGAGGGTTGGAAAATGAATGTTTCTGAAAATCCAGCTTTCAGTATTTGCTAAAACTAAAGTCACACTTGATGGCACTTACAAATTAACCAGAAGATTGACTGTGCTTTTTTCCCTGCTGGGGTCTTGCATGAGACCTTATTACTACTCGTCATTCATTGATTCCAGTGGGAGAAGCTGACTTTGGTGTACTTATTCTGAATACAAACTGCAAGAGCTGTTAGAGCTATAGACTCCTATTTTACCTTGTACCTCTGATCATCAGTTTCAAATCTGCCTGAGGCCATTGCAATGAGGAACAATTGTACAGTGAAAAGTGCATCCCCCAAAAGGCAGATATCATGCAGGTCACAGACGTGTGGAAATGGATTGTAGCTGCTTTTTCGCTTCAAAATCTGCAGGAGGACATTATCAGTGACACTGAAAAGAAAATTGAATTTGACAGTCCTGCTCCTTTCTAGTTTTTTCTGTCTGTTTGCCGAATCTTGCTCTCAAATGGAAGTCCTCAGCCCCTTGTGAATAAGGCCAGCGAGCTGAATTTCTTTTTGGGCCTCAAGGCAAGGTACCGTGGCTTGTCATGATTTGCTAATGGCACCATTAAGCCGCTGTTGTTGTATTTATAAAGTGTCTTGTGAAGCATTGCATGAAAGTGCTCTAAAGCAATATGGGAAAATGTAATCCGTTTATGGAAATAAACATCCTTGTAAGAAGGAAAATGGAAAACTCATCAGTAGTTTAGATAAAACTGTGGAAAGTCTACTTTTGGTGTGTGTGTGCATGTAACTAAAATATAATAAAAACCTGAACATCCAATTGATTTAAAAATTATTTAGTGGGAGGTAACATGTTATTTTCTTGTACCAAATGAAAGTGAGTTTTGAAATTGTTGTTCAGTCTTCAAGGTCTACAGCTCTAGCAGCCTGAGAATTGTGATGACTAGTCATATGTTTCTTCACTCACTAAAGAGTTCCATGAACAGCTGTGCGCTTTGTTAATTGTTAGTTACATTGTTTATCAGCATTTTATTGCTAACACCAAAAAAATTGCTGTTTTCATAGAATCATAGAATGGTTTGGGTTGGAAGGGACCTTTAAAGGTTATCTCATTGCTTGGACCAGAAATGGTATGATAACGTTGATCTAGTATTTCCCTTCAGTGAACATAGGATTGTTTTAACCTTGGTTCAAAATAGTCATTAACAATTTTATATAAATGAGTTATGCTTTGTTTTTCAAGTCAATACTTGAGACCTTATCATCTAAATGAAATGGGAAGAATTGCTTTACTTACGTAGCACTACCATTGCTTTACATCATCTTTCCTACCATCTGTAGTTGGAAAAAAAGTGAGATTATAGGATCCGTATTGAGTCATGAGTGTGATATTCCAGACAACTGGAAAGGATAGAGCTATTTTGCATGCTTCTGTAACTACTGGACAAGCAGGGTACAGAGGAATGTAATTGGTAACCGATTCACTGCCTAAATGATGTTCTTTAATATACTCTTGAGTAAAAAGTATAAACTATTTTTGTGCTTTAATAGGCTTGTTTCCTTTCAGGACTGTAAAACTATTTATAAATTAGGTAAGAAAGGTATTAAAAACTTCAGAGAATGAGCCAGGTTTTGCTGATCTTGTGTGAAAAGTTCCCTCTTAATATTCCATTTATGTGATTGCAGACTATGATAATAACTTAATTAGTGTGATACATGTACAGTATTGTTATGTATATGTAAGGTACTTGCTTAATAGTTTCTTTGGTTTTATACTTTTATTAGTCATCTATTTGCCATGCAGTCCATGAGGAAAGGTAATGAAATATAATAAGGGCTGTATCAAAAGCTGTGGAAGGAAGTAATTAAACTTAATTGAAGTAATTTCTTTGAAGTATAATAGCAGATGCAAAGGACTAATTCAAAGCAGATTTAGGCAACGCGTGCTTTGAAATGCTAGCCTGCAAATAGATAAGTATTATGGTTATTTAAATGAAGTTATATGAAACTGTCTTCTGAAACCTGAGTCTGGAGATCAGGTCTAATAATAGACACTTGGGTTAAGTTTTGATAAGGGATGTCACTTGTTTCCTAATTTATTACACTTTGCCAGTCAGAAATGAAACCCCAGAAGTGCTGTCCACATCTTATCGAACAACTGCAATAGAACTGGGAATTAGCCAGGGCTATCCCTGACGGTATTCTATGATGGCAATTTCATCATCAGCTGTAATAAGCCCTCAGCTGGAAATTATAGGAAAAACTACATTAATAATTCTGAAATGAAATTACATTGTATTTAGAAATGTTACTTGAGAAGGTATAAGATTTCTTGTATCTTTGTACTGTAATATTATGGATTTTAAAGGTCCAGTCAGTCTTACATCAGGAGCTTAAATCAGGCTTATTTCTGCAATAAACAGGAAAACATATGGGTTGCTGTTGTGTAGGGGACTGAATATGAATATAAAAAAACAGGTAAGATAAAGTTAGTTTTCACAGCACACGTGCTTTACTTCTTTGCAGAACTGATGCAAACAGGAGAACCTTAAACATAAATCTGAATTTTTGTTTTTTTACTCTTTAGTGTTTCAGAATTGTTAATTTCTTTCCACCTGCACAATGATTCTAAATAAAAAAAGATGTCAAATATCTCAACTGACTAACTGCTCTGTCAAACTCCAAAGTAGCTAGGTGTGCGTACATCCTTTCCTTTCCAGACCCACAACGGGGGGG
>NW_008824053.1:10606335-10608131 GCF_000699105.1 Pygoscelis adeliae | reverse complement strand
GGGGGGAATACAGGAGTAAAAGCTGTGAAAGACAACTGACCCTCCCTGAATTTGGCTGATGGTTCAAGTGCTGATGGGCTGAGTGCGGTGGTAGGAACTGAGAAGAAAGCAGGGGCTGTCCCTGGCTGCATATGGATGGGGAGATAGACTTCTCCAGCACTGAAGTGGTAAAATGTGATTAGCCATAGACAGACTGGAAGATGTCTACCGTTAGGAAGAAATAACAGAAGGTAGTCTGGGCTTTTTTTTCTCTTTTAATTTCATTGTTGCTACAATGTAAACAGGTGTGGGTAAGTAGGGTAAGATTTACTGCAGAACTGCGAGAGGGACTGCACTTTGAATGTTTTCTTGGGGTTAATTTGTATCTTAGACTGATAGTAATTCATGCCACAGGTGGGGATTTTATGGCAATATATGCATAATGCAATAGGCTGCATCACCAGGTGTTCTTTTCCTTGTGAGGGGAAGGAAAAGTTGGCTTCTCCTTTCTGTGTTATAACACTAGATTTTTTTTTTTTAATGTGTGTTGGCTGACAAAAAAAGGATCCAAACAATTTTTTTTTGTTGTTTCTTGTTCTGCTGAGAGAAACATTGTTCCATGAAAGCCAGCTGCGGGAGGGCTGGTTGTGTGACATCAAATGATTGCCTCCCAAGCTGCGCACATGCTAAGGGATCTGCGTGCTAGTGCTCCTTTGCCATGGGAGCAGGACCATGGGGGTACTGCTGCCTCTCTGAAAGCCAACAATGGATCGCACCTGGGCTGTCTGAATAAGTGAGGTGCCTGAAGGCATTTCTTGTAATGACAGCCTGTCATCTGGCTTAATTAAGGCCTCTTTTCAAAAGAGAGGTCTTTAACTACTGTATGGATTTTTAAAACTTGTCTCTTCCCTGGTAAATGTAGGCACCCAGTGGAGATCAGGGCTTGTCCCTGTTCTTTTCCTGCCACAGGCCAAGAGTAATTCTTAAGTGTGACAAAGCAGATGGAAAGCATTTGTTGGATCAACTGCTAGGCAAGTTTGTCCCCTGTCCTCATCCCCTAGAATAAATATCAAGTATGTCTATGTGTGTATGGGAAGTTGTTGTGTACGTCCTTTTTTTTCTCTAGGAACTAAAATTAAAAGTGAAAAATCCCAAAGTCTGAGGTTTCTCCTTTGCAAAGAATAGTAGGAGGCAGATAACCACTCACTGATGTCCTAGTTGTTAGAAAAGAAAAATCTTATGAGGAGAGTCTGAGGGAGCTGGGCTTGCTTAGCCTGGAAAAGCAAAGACCTAGGGAGTAGCTACTAGCAGTCTTCTACCTCCACAAGGGTTAGACAAGATGGAGACAGGCTTTTCTCAGAGGAGCATAGTGGAAAGTGTCAGCAGCCACAAGTTGCAATAAGGGAAATTCCAACTAAATATAAGGAGAAAAAAATTATGCTAAGACCGGAATAATATGGGCATAGGGGCTTGGCATATACAGCCTTGGAAGTATTCAGAACTCAACAAGACAAGGCACTGAGCAACCTGATGTGACTTTGAAATTAGGTCTACTTTAGGCAGGAGGTTTGACTAGGTGATCTCTAGAGGTCTCCCAGTCTTAATTATTCCATGATTTTATGATTTCTGCAACGTTGCTGCTGCTATTCATAGAATCATTGAATAGTTTGGGTTGGAAGGGACCTCTAAAGGTCATCTAGTCCAAACCCCCTGCAATGAGCAGGGACGTCTTCAACTAGATCAGGTTGCTCAGAGCCCTGTCCAACCTGACCCTGAATGTTTCCAGGGATGGGGCATCCACCACCTCTCTGGGCAAC
>NW_008824053.1:10589915-10603232 GCF_000699105.1 Pygoscelis adeliae | reverse complement strand
AGGTCGTAGCCCTGCAGGCGTGCGCACGTCTCTATCTCCTCTGGTTTATTCCCCATGCAACGTGCGTTTGCATAGAGGCATTTAAGTTGGGCCCCCCATGAAGCTGTCTTACTGGCTGGGGGTCCTTTGTGCTGCTCTTGAGGTGCTCTCCTGCTGACCTGTGATCTTTTTCCAGGCTCTGGGCATCTGTTGCTGGCCCTGGCATCAAACTGGTAGGAGTGGGATGGACTGAGGTTCCCCTCCCCCGGCAGCTTTAACGTAAAGCCCTCTTCACCAGCTTGGCAAGCCTATGACCAAAGATGCTCTTCCCCTTCTCTGACAGATGGACCCCGTCAGCCCCCAGTAGACCAGGTTTCTCAAAGCGAGTCCCATGGTCTAAGTAACCGAACCCCTGGCTGTGGCACCTGTCCCGTAACCATTTGTTTCATCACATTATTCATAATGTTAATTGTAGTACACCATATGTAGCAAGTTTATTGAAACATGTCTAATAGAGCTGTGTTAACAGAATCATCTTCACCTATGGGCAGGTGAAGCATTTTTGGTTTTGTCTTTAATCTTGCTGAGGTGGCATAGTGTTACCTCCAGAAGGTAAAAACATTGGAAGTTTAATTATTTTACATGTAGAGGGGTAGATTGAAGAGCTGGAAATGGTGGCCCTTCAGTCATGAAGTAGAAGAACCCTTTACCAATTGGCTTAGGGCATGAATAAATTACTGACTGGTTATCCTGAATGTAGCATTCTTGATCCTTTGTTAAGGTCTCTGCAATTAAGTGCAGGCTTCTCTTGAAAGGAATTACAGTTTGCAATACTCTTAAGAAAGCCTGAAGGATTGTATTTGGCAGCAAACTTTAATGTGGCAGCGTTTTTTTGTCCTAGAGCCTAAATTTAATTTGTTCATGCATAATGCACTTAGCTGAGAATTTTCTGAAGTGGTGGAGTGTAACTCTTCTTTTTCCGCCTATGTTCAACTAGACAGGAAAATCTAGCTAAACCGGTAAGCCTCTAGTAATTTGATGGTTTGTGAGAGAGCAAGTGCAAACTCGGTCCATCTCTTTTCAGCTCTTCTTTCTGCGGTTCACTGACTCATCTTGCCCTGTTTTTCCCAAAGGCCCTATTTAAAACCTATATTCAGGGTTATTAACTTTTTCACCAAGAAAGTAAGCTTTATGTAATTATACAAGAGAGACTACCTGGAATGAGGATTATAGCTTACTACTGGTATGAAAATTCCATGGGGTTTTTTCAGTATTAAGGATAAGTGAGGGAATGTTTGATATAGATGCCTTTAATAGAGCTAAGTATGATGAACAGGAGTGATTTATTCCAGCTGTCTGTTTCTGCTGAAGTCCACACCTTCCCTTGTTTCTCAAGGGTTGTAGTGCAGGCACAGTAACTTTGAGTTCTGCTCACCCAAACTGTGCATGGTAAGACTGTGCCATTTGCATTTCTTAACGTTATTTTTAATGGAATGGCAGAATGTACTATGTTGTTCATGGAGATTGTCTGCTAGATATGCCCAAACCTAATCTTTCAGGTTTCAGCGGAGTTAAAGTGCTTTGCTTTGTTCTCATCTTACATTTTTCTTGAGGATTATGATACAAATGTATTGTCAAACTATTTTTTTTCTCTTTTTTTTCTGTTTGCTACTTGTTCACCGTAGCTTAAAATCAACTGTTTGCTAAAACGCTTACTGGTAAAGTTATTCTAGAATGTTTGTAGAAAACAAAGGTCAATCCTCTGGTGCCTGTAAAGTGAATTCATTCTAACACGGTCACAATTCTTTACTTCAGTGTGGTTTTGGCCCTCCTGCTAGCAGTACTTATTTGTCATCTGGAAAGGTTCAAATGACCATCCTACGTCTAAAACACTGCCATGTTTCATCTTTTTGGATTCAAGGCTAAACTTAGTCCAGGTTCTCGGCCAAACTGTGTAAACAGTGGCTGTCGTATGCTCTGGATCCTCTGACTCCTGAAGTAAATTACGTATTTTTGCTTTGGTTCAAAGATGGAAAAAACCCATAGAAGTTCTAGAGTTTATTGCAAGCATCCCACAGCCGCAGAATCGATTTTATTGCGGGGAAATATTATTGCAGGCCCACTATCAGTGACAAATATGCACAATCTTAAATAGATTGCTGTTTGCATGGCCTAGAATGTTTGCATACATGTCCACGTTTTGGTGGACAGAGGGTAAGGGCAAATGTAACTGCTGACTGTATCTCATATCCTCTGTCTTTCTGGATGTAATTTCTGGCTTTTCAATACTTTTCCCAGTTCCTAAATTTTCTTTCTTAGACATTGTCTGATATAGACACAATATTTTTAATATTTTCTGAGTTTGATAGACTGGAAGCCGTAAGTGGATTACTATGCGTGACTAGAATAAAGCTTCATTTTCAGCAGTTCAGAGCTCCATATTCAAAAGGAAGAAAATATTCCAGCTTTTTCAACTGAAAGGTCTGCGTTCCAACTTACAGAAGCTGTAAATAAACAGTCCTTTCTGTCAGTTTATTGGTTTAGTTGCTGTTACTGTGCTTAGCCGATCAGAATTTTTTCTGCTCTGGCTTAAGGCAAAGCTCCCTGTTGGGTTCTCTCCTCCAGAGCTATAGCCAGAGATTTTGATACAGTTTTTCCTTTCTCCAGAATCTTTTAATATCTCCTTTTAGTAAATGAAATAAACTAAAGGACAACTGAAACAGCTCTGTTGCCTTTATTAACTTACACCTGGATTGAACAATACTGTTGTCTCTTTCAGCACCCTCTGGTATTTTAAGGGATAATTACTAAAAAAGAAATCTGACAAAATAATAAGCAGAGACTGAACATAAGTCAGAATAATGTCCTGTCTTAAATCCAGTTTATTGTCTCTTGTTTGTTTTTTATCTAAGCAAAACAACAGTTTGGTGTAACTTGCCAAGTGGTTTTATTAAGTGCAAGTCTAACTTGGCTGTCAAGGACAGTATCTCAGAAGGGTCTTTCTGAATAATTTGCTGCTTTCTAAGCCATCTAGTTAAATTTAGAATCTAGAAAAATAGGAGACTGCAGATATTTTATTTACATTTTTTTTTTCTAATGGAACAGGGCATTTTTTCACTGCAGATGATTTAACAACAGAAACTTCTGACCAGCCACAAGAATTTGAAGTCTTAGTCTCTTCTATTAATTTGAATTTTTCTTGTTTAGGCTTTTGCAGATTTCTACGAAACTTGTGCGAGGTCAGCTCTGACTGCACTCAAATGGGATTAATTAGTCTGTTTTCTGTGAGGCTTGACCTATACTGCCCAGAAGAAAGGATTTTACTTCTTTCTTAAGCACTGCTTTTTACAGGAGTATCATAACAGAGCAGTATTATAAGTTAAAAAAAAAAATTCTGATAACTCATATTCAAAATTGTTGAATCATCAGGATTGTCTTACTGTAGCAATGACTTTCCAGGGCAGATATATGAAGGATTATTTAGTTTTAGTTATGAGACTACTGGTGGTCCTGGTGTAGGTAATTTGGTTTGCCTTAACCATTTTACTAGCCATACAGGAGTTTGAAGCCATTTTATGTTGTGGTGTTGCGTTTGAAGTAAACTCTGTTCTCCAGAAGACAGAATGAAAACATTTTTTTTGAATAGGAAAAAGAATAAGGGAGAGAATGGTGCTGGGACAGAGAAATAAATACAGCAGGTATTTTGAGCAGTACTGAGTCACTCTGCAGAGGTGTTGCAAACAGGCTTGGGTGCTTCCATAAGCCGGAACACATTTCCATGGTATAAATGATGCAGCACAGAGCTCCTTAAAAATGTCAAAGATAAACTTTGTTGCTTTACATATTTTATCTCCTACCAATAACCAGATTTCTGGGTAAAGTGGCACAACTTCATTAATATCAGCAAGGGTTCACTGGAGTAAGAAAGAACAGAATTGAATTCTGCAGAGCTTCTGCTGTTATTGAAGCTGCAAAGTAACAAGGTAATGCTCTGCAAGCATTTCCAAGAAAAAAAGCATAGCTTAATTGAAATCAGATGTAGTGACAAAGCTATGTCCCAAGGCCAAGGTGGGGGGTGGTCGGTAGTCAGGAAGTGTAGCAGTGGTTGCACCCGCACCTTTTATTTCAGGACATGAATGACATTTGAAGAATCAAATATTACCTGCAAATCATAATTTTACAAAACAGAAAAAAGGTGTTTAATTCTGCCTTACTTGATAGAGAAAAGTGGTTTTCCTGGTTAACTTTTTAAGCTGCTTGAAAGTGATAGGATCTTGACCTTTTAACTGTAATGTGTCCTATTTAAAGGTACTGCACCAACTCCCTTTCTCACACTGAGTCCAAAAAACTGCTCACTGCTAAGGCATAAATACTAGTAGAAACAGAATGTAGGCTTTGAAAATCTGCAAGCGAAACTAGCAAGTCTTAAGGTAGTTGCAAAGTTCAAAGACAGGTAAGAACCAGCCCCATGTTTTAGAGGATCCTTCCAGGATGGAAGAAAGCAGGGATTTTACTCTGGAAGTCCCCAAGGGCATAGTGCTCATGTGGTGTTTCTCTGCCCCTGCTGTTCAGTTCTGCCAGATATCCAAATGCATGTCCAAATGCATAATGTTTTCTGTCTTAACTCAGGATAGCCTATAAATTGTTAATAAGTCCATTGTAATCTATGAAGTAGTTACTGCATAGAAGACTGGTGCTAGTTCAACAGCTGTGGACATGTGTTTGTTTTGAGGGCTGCATAACTCGGAATAAATGTTTCATTAAATGTGTTATGAATGATGTATTTAACAACTAGAGCAGGTCAATAATCTTTAGAATTAAATTTAGTGGTTTTTTACTAAAGGTTGCCTGTTTCAATGGTGAATAGATTAGTAAGCCTGTGGTGCTATAGACAGATGCTTCATATGGTCTGTCATGAGTGCTTTATTAAATAGCTAGTCAATAGCTGCATTTACCAAATGATCTTAATTTATTGTATTTATTTTTTCTAAGGGTTTAACAGTTCATTATAAATGATTTATTGAACATATGTAAACCAGTTTAGTAAGCTATGTTCTGTCTCTTAAAATGAATGTATTGCTAGTAGGGCTTGGTATTGCTAGCACTTTATAAATTGTTTGAGCGGTGTTTAAAAGTTACTGAAACATCATCAGAAAATGTTTTTTTATGCACAGCTCCTTAGAAGTCATCATAGATGACTTTTAAAACATTACATTCAGTCTGTAGCGTATGGTGCTTTCTGTAGTTCACACTTACTGGTAAAAGCAGTTTGTGGGGATTTGTCCCATATACTATAGTATTGTTTTCTTAGGCAGCAACAATAAATTCAACATTGCATGTGGAAAAGACGACTGTAAAACCTACTTCATAGGAACCATCCATCTAGGGAGACAACTCTTGTGGCACTATGACATTTTGAAAGTTATCCTGCCTTGTATTCCAGCCTAAGATTGGTGATTGATATTTTTTAAGACTCTGATTTGGAGGTGGGCTGTTACCTTTCTCTGAGAATAATTTCCTTTTCTTTTTTTTGTATAGCATGCCTGTTAGCAAAGAATACAGTTTTTCTGCTTTAGTGGCTGGAGCAATCTTTAGTTAGAGAAAGAGTAAATAGGGCATATTCCTACATTAAAGCTAATCTTCATGGTTGTTGCTAGTATTACTGGTAGCTGGGCTATGAATATCTGAAAGAGCTAGTTTGTCTGGCAGAGTTACACCGGTGAAGGAAACAAGAACCTGGAGCAGAGACACTACCTACAGACAGTCAGAAACACAAGGAGAAAATGGGATTGGGAGCTGCCTGGTGACTGCTTTGGGCCAAGGTCCTTATTCCTTTCTAGCACTCATGGTTTTTCATTTCCTCTTCCAGCAGTGTAATGAATTAACATGTTCAATTTTTACTTTCCTTGGCTGATTCTCAAACTATTTTGGTTCTCAGCCAGTTGGTCTTATCACCATGCCAGTATGCCCTTATCTCACTGTGGAGGCTAACTGGGTCTGATTATAGCTCCATGAATGGGATTTTGTATGTGGGGCTGGCATGTGAAATAGAGCTTTTAAGCATACTGTGGATGCAAAAAGCGTTTTTGTGGACATCATAAACCCCCCTGAAAGGCTTTGACTGAGGCAAGGATAAGGGACCACAGAGCCAAGTATGGATATTTTTAAGCAGCCTATAAAATAGCAAAAAAAAAAAAAAAAAATCATACTTCTATTTTGATTGTTGCTCTGCAAAATGGTGGTATATCACACATATAAATAATTAATATAGAATCATAGAATCATTAAGGCTGGAAAAGACCTTTAAGATCATCGAGTCCAACCATCAACCCAACACCACCATGCTCACTAAACCATGTCCCTAAGCATCACATCTACACGTCTTTTAAATACTTCCAGGGATGGTGACTCAACCACTTCCCTGGGCAGCCTGTTCCAATGTTTAACCACTCTTTCAGTAAAGAAATTTTTCCTCATATCCAATCTAAACTTCCCCTGGCGCAACTTGAGGCCATTTCCTCTCGTCCTATCGCTTGTTACTTGGGAGAAGAGACCAACACCCACCTCGCTACAACCTCCTTTCAGGTAGTTGTAGAGCGCAATGAGGTCTCCCCTCAGCCTCCTTTTCTCCAGGCTAAACAACCCCAGCTCCCTCAGCTGCTCCTCATAAGACTTGTTCTCCAGACCCCTCACCAGCCTCGTTTCCCTTCTCTGGACACGCTCCACCACCTCAACGTCCTTCTTGTAGTGAGGGGCCCAAAACTGAACACAGTATTCGAGGTGCGGCCTCACCAGTGCCGAGTACAGGGGCACGATCACTTCCCTACTCCTGCTGGCCACACTAGTTCTGATACAGGCCAGGATGCTGTTGGCCTTCTTGGCCGCCTGGGCACACTGCCGGCTCATGTTCAGCCGGCTGTCAACCGGCACCCCCAGGTCCTTTTCCGCCAAGCAGCTTTCCAGCCACTCTTCCCCAAGCCTGTAGCGCTGCATGGGGTTGTTGTGACTCAAGTGCAGGACCCGGCACTTGGCCTTGTTGAACCTCATACAGTTGGCCTGGGCCCATCGATCCAGCCTGTCCAGGTCCCTCTGCAGAGCCTTCCTACCCTCCAGCAGATCAACACTCCCGCCCAACCTGGTGTCGTCTGCAAACTTACTGAGGGTGCACTCAATCCCCTCGTCCAGATCATTGATAAAGATATTGAACAAGACCGGCCCCAATACTGAGCCCTGGGGAACACCGCTCGTGACCGGCCACGAACTGGATTTAACTCCATTCACCACAACTCTCTGGGCCTGGCTGTCCAGCCAGTTTTTTACCCAGCAAAGAGTACACCTGTCTATAATTGGAAAGCTTAGCTGAAAGTACCTTCAGAATGTGCAGCAGCATGTGGATTGTCCCTTTAGGGTTTTTTTGGTTTGTTTTTGTTAAAAAAAAACAAAATATGATGAAATTCATTCAGAGTTGTAGTATGGAAAGAAACAAATGTCAAAATATTTTCTCAAGGACTATATCTGGAGAGAGCATGCAAAATTGGAAGTGTAAGATGCTATACTGTGTGCATGACAGAAGAAATGTGAGTAAACATGAAAAACATTCTCTCTTCAACTGTGCCTTGGAAGAAGAGGGAGGCAGCAGACAGTGATAGTGTTGGAAACTTCATGTGTTGCACCATTATAATTGCTGAGAACAGTATGGAAGTGCAGGAGGTTGCTCACTCCTTCACAGTCAACCAGATAAAAGTGAAGATGCTTGTATTGGTAGGTTATGTTAGAATACAAAGCACAGGTGGGCAAGACAAAACCATTTCGGAACACCATTTGGTGCTCAAAAAGTGGTTTACAATCCATAAATTGGATTTTTAAAAAGCTGAATAATGAGGTATTAGAGATTTTTGCCTCCATCCTGTGGTTTCTTAAAAAGCTCCAAAAACAAACCAACCAAACCCCTCGTACTTGCGTCAACTAATCACTGTGTGTTTGTTGGAGCTTCTTCAGTAGCTTTTGCTCTCCTTTTCTTTTTCCTTCTTTTTTGCATTTCCCACAAGTAAGCAGTTGCTGTACAGTGTTGCTAGTACAAGTTTTCTGCACCCTTTTTAAAACTAATGACTCTAGACTGTGATGTCCTGAAATCTACATACAGAAAAGTGCTTTGAGTACAATAACATTGTAAAAGACTGGATTCGTCTTCTAAGTTAATGAGTTAGCTCAAGCATGGAGGACAAATACTCTCTCTTGCACAGATCTCTGAATTCTAGTTTAGCTGCACTATGATGCCTGCTCTCTTTGTGGCTCTGTAAGCACATGGGAAATTATTAGAGCTGTTGTCGTTTGTATTAGTCATAATTTGAACTAATCTATGACATGCTGTTCCACTCCTGGTACACTAAAACAAAATGTCCAGACTTAAAGAGTCTGATACCAAGTCTCGTAATGCATATGCAAGGTTGGCTTGTTCTGTCCTGACTCCCTTCCCCTCCCCCTCCTGCTGGAACGTAACGGCTGTGTAGGTGACTTGGGTGCATTCAGAGTCTTTAGGACCCCTTATTATATTCCAACGTGTCAATTACTGACTGAGTAGCCCAGTAATTTGGCTTGTTAAGGTTCAAAATTAATTCTGTCTCTTCTCCCAGCTATTTTCTACTGCTGTTAGCAAAATCTGCATTCTCTCTGATTCAGCAAATGGATATGCAAAACACTGAAATAATTTTCTCTTTGGACAGTGACAAGACAAATACTGTAAACTGTGCGTTGGCCATGACAAGTTATGGGCTTGAGCCAGCGCTCACAAAAGTCAATGGAAAGCAGCTCATTGACTGGACTGGATCTTAACTCAATCCTTTTGCCAGCAGAAAAGGGAATTAAATCAATGGGATAAGAAGTCATGCATGTCTGATATTGCATGAAAAAATATTTGTGCCTAATATATTAGGAGATTTGTCAGCTTGTGTTATCAGCAGTGTCAACACTACTTTGTGTGCACCATTCTTCTCAATGCATTGACTTTATTTGGGATGCTTTAGGTTAGATTTAGCCTTGTGGGTTAGGTTCGCTTCTTTGCATCCATCTCACAAGCCTCTGATCCTTGTTTTATGCTCCTGCCTTGCTTTCTCCCTTTTTTTATGACTGTGTGGTATTGACAGATGTTACAATAAGATTCCTATTTGCTACAGACCTCTCTCTCTTGCAGCTGTTTGCACTTTCAGTTTGATTTTTCAGCCACTTTGTTCTTTTCCCTGGATCTGGTTTGTCTATCGCTCACCATGTTTCTATCAAAAACAGACAAACAAGCAAAAAAGCCCAACTCCCCCACCCCCATGAATCTTGCTTTTTTACAACGTGGGAATTAACCAGGTTGGTGATGACTTGAAGAAACGGCTTTTTGATTCCTGATGGTAGAGACCACACAGGACCATGGTGACACCCATCATGTGAAAGCTCTTGGGTCTCATTCCATACAGTACCATGGTAAAACCTGCATTGTTCCCATCTGTCCAGTTTCTAGTAGATGTGTGTCTGTGTCACAACAGCTTCCCTTCTGCTATGGAATGGCCCGGAAGATGGCTGGCAGTGGTGTCAGTCTTTCTGGATTATGTAGGACACATCTCATAGCAGCTGCAGTTTGTTTTTTGTTGGGTTTTTTCTTCTCCAGTCATCTGTCAGCCACTTTTGCCAGAGAGTCTTGACACCGGATAATGGATGGAAGGAGTTGCGGGGAGAGCGAGGGGACCAGATTTGGGTTTTTTCCTTCTCTGTGAACCTGCTTCTGCCAGTCACTCATCCGTTGCTGTCAGAAGAACTGGAATCCAGGCCCTGAATTTTACAAATGAAGAATATTGACTGAAAAGACTAATCAGTTCCAGAGACTGCTCTATGGATATGTTTTTTGTGGTTTGCTACTGTCCTCCCCCAGGGAGTCTGGTTAGAGGCATAAGGAGGTGTCTGAGATAGTGGCTATCCAAACCCACTGTGCACTGTTAATCGGGCAGCTGAAGAGGAGCCACATCCAGATTGCTGCCAGATGTTTGTCTCTGCACAGATTTTCAAGCTGTGAAGCCGGGTCCCTGCCAGGACTGATAAGACTCGGCATAAAATATTGGAGATAGCATCATGTTGGCCCAAAGGGTAACATTTCAAAAGCTTGTCATGCTCAGGATTTAAAAAATTCTTGCAGGATTGCTGGGACTCAGTCTCATTTTTGAAAAGCAGTTTAAGCATTTGGGCACACAGTAAGAAGTATACCTGGTGCCTGATTTCTGTTTCTTTGATATCAAAGTCCAGAAACAAGAATTTAGGTCATAGGAGTCTGTGTGTTGTTTTATAAGGACCCCAAGGCCTCTGAGTTGCTTTTCAAGTATCTTACCTGAAGTGGTGTTTATTTTGAAGGAGATAGATAGTTTAAACAGATACGTGTAGATATGACAAAGCATTTTACAGCTGCTGTGTGGGGTGGTCCGAGCAGTGAGACGTGGACATCTGCCCCCTCCCATTCCCACTTCTGTGCAGGTGCTTTAGGGGTACCAGCAAGGTATTGATCCCTTTCATGTCGTAAGCAGTTCTAATCCTGTGCTCATCCAGCATGATGCTCTGATCCCCATGCGGACTTTTGAGAATCATTGTAATAATAAGGATGTAAGTTATGCTAATGCACATATAAGACTGGCTGTGAAAGGTGAGACCAAAGGCCTGCTTGGCAGAAGTAAAAGACCGGAGCAAGCATCAGACAATGCTTCCCCTGCTCTCTCCCAGCTCCCAACAATCTGGGAGGGGAGACCTCCTGAGCCAGCAGTGGTTTCTGTTTACTCCATGACCCTTAACAAACTTCTTTAATGAACTTGTCCAGTCTTCTCATGAACACACAGAGTTTTATTGTGTACTGTGGCAAGGAGTGCCACAGCTTAAATAAGCCACATGCACAGAAAACACCTCTAACTTCACTTGATGCCCCCTATTTCTTTTCTTGAAAGGGACAATGAAAAATTATTCCTCCTTAGCCTCTCCATACCACTCCAAATACTATTTCCTTGGCTACTTGGGGAAGGAAGATACTCAGCATAGTCTCTCAGCGCAGTATAGAGAAGGCTGCCATTACATGAAGTGAAGCTCCTCTTTCGGTAAAAGACATAGTAGTTTGGAAACTTTGAGTGTGGAAAACAGTACTGTAGTGTTCCGTATGATTAAATATGGCACTCATCTGGATAACATCGAGATGTTATGTAGATCTGTTATGTTTAAAGAGGTTGTTGCTCTTTAAAGCTACAAATGTGGCCATTAGAGACATGAAGTTTGTTTGTTTGCTGTGTTAGTAACCCATATTCTGATTACCTGAGCATTACCAGCCAGCATTTTGTAAACATGTAAGAGCATTCCTTAAGTAATTTTGCTATTGCTAATTTTTTTGTTTATTTTTAAATGTTAGTATTTTTGATAATGCTGATGTTAAACTATTTACATGCGTGCCTGCATTAAGAAGACCTTATAGTAAATAGTAGAGCATTGCAAAGGCAGTATATTACATTTAAATATTAGTGAATACTTTAAAAGGTACTATTCTGTTGAACGCTTTTGCAAGTAGCGTCTGTGACCTTCAAGCTGTCTCTCCAAGTCCAGTTTTGGTTGGAAGATGAAATTGTGGCGTCTAATGGCTTAGATGCTTCAATGCTGGACACAATAAATAAATAAGGAGATAAACATCAATATCTATTGCTTGTGAGCAGTGGTTCATAGCCTCCTGTTGTCTAGAAAATATATTTATATTTTCTCACCCCTTAAAGTCTGACTTTCTGATCTTTTTCTAAGCATTCCAAAACCTTAAGCTTTCCAGACAGCACATAGACATTATTGGGCATATAAGGAAAATTAAACTCTTCGGCTGTGAAATCAGTCTTTAGTACTATAGCCACTAGTATTTGATCACATCCCTAGCAGAAGAGTTTTGTTGATGAGAAATACAGTCCAGAAACAAGAATGATGCAAGTGTCTTTGAAATAACGCAGAAGGGCTGTAGTTAACTGACCAGATCCATCTGTATACTTTTTGAAGCTTCCAGTTTGATAACACTGTATAGCTGTGCATTTATTTTAATGCCATGGCATGTTTAGGTTTATTAAAAAATAGCTCTATAACCTATTTAATAAATAGGTTTATTAAAATATAGCTCCTAAAATATAGGAGAGGCATCCTCCATTCCCTTCTCCGTGGATGGGGTCGAGTGACTTGAGCTTTCTTGGTCTCAAAATTTTTATCTTCTGTCCTTACGGGATGACAATGCTGAGCTGAAAAAAACCCCCAAACCACAAAAACAACATACACCCCCCCCCCCAACCCCCAAATGTCTGAGTTTTGAGAGAATAGCGCAAGATCAGTGCAAAGTAATAGCTTCTTTCCATCTTGCTTGTGAGCAGGCTCAAGATCTTTTTCACAGGAGTCCATACAGAACGGCATGGTTTAAAATAGTATGGAACATAACAAAGTCTTTATATCACTTAAACATCTAAACTTTTCATTGCAAGGTGTAACTTAGATTTCTCACTTCTTGCCTACTCCAAAGCTTTTCTCCACGCCACATAAAATGAGGGTTCAAGAAAAGCTGCCCTTTACTTTGTCCTTGCAATGCAGATCCCTTTTGGAGGAGTTCTGGAGGTGTCACAGGTCTTCTGATGAGGAATGGTCAGCAGGATTCTGTTTTGTACTGTAAAGAAACACAAGGTGCACAACAGGCTTTACTGTTTTGCTTTCACGTGGTAAGCAGAACAAACTTCCATGGTGACAATCCAGGAGCTTTTGTACATATTGTGCCTGGGGTTCAGAGCTTTTCTTTGGTCCTGTTGCAGGGGGTGCTTTTTTGAGGTATCATTTTTCCACCAGAAAAACTTAAAGATAGCTGTAGGTGGGTGTGTGTCCCCCAAAAGTACACATAAGCAATTAACTGCAACTTGTAGGTTTGATTGGGGGTGGGGGAGTGGTGGACGTGGCATTGTTTCCATATCGTGCTTAAGAATTGTTAAAGGCTGTAGGGACCAGTTAGGACATTACTAAATAATTGGGGGTTTCAGTTACCTCATTCAGTTCACCTTCCAGGACAGGGAAACCTTAAAGGTACTCAGAGCACTAACAAAATTCCAGTAGCTGATGTTCTGTCAACAGTCCTATTAGCAGCTCTGATTTCTGAAGTTGTGATCAGTGTGAGATATGGAATATCCATGTGGATTTGAAGGTCACCTGGAGCTTTGTGTTCAGAGAAGTTGAGCAGAGACTGTTCAGAGCAGTTCCACAGAGTGGTCTGTAATCCCTTATGTGAAACAGAATTGGAAAGTTTTGTGTTCCTGCTTCAGCAGG
>NW_008824053.1:10588953-10589890 GCF_000699105.1 Pygoscelis adeliae | reverse complement strand
AGGAAGAAAAATGAAGTAATGCATGTTACTTTCATTTACTGTAATGTGTCTTAACTTGTAAGTCTTACATTTCTTCTAGCTGTTTGTAAGGCCAAGGGAGACCTGTTTGTAACAGCAGGTATTTTCTGTCCTAGTAGAAATTTCATAACTCTGTAAAATACTGGATCTAATTCTACTAATCTTGAAATGATGTCAGAGAAGGTCTTGGTGAAGCCTGTGATCACTGCAATAAATACTGATAGCTCCAGGATGGCTGCATTTATTTATTTTTTCTTTCCCTGCAAAGTCTCGTTTTTGTTGTTTCAAGACAAACTTTCTAAGTAGTTTGTTGCACATAGGATTTGGAAGGAGGTTATTTTCCAGATAGCTTTGTATTTCCACTTGGCAGCTTTAATCTTCTTTTTAATACGACCTTTGTCCTAACCAGATCTTAAGCTTTTTCCGTAATTCTTAACAATTGAATGTTTCATTCTTTGGGGCCTTCTGACTTCCATTCAGTTTCACTGACCTAGATTTTGCTGGTTGGGATTGATTGCTGGGATGATCTAAGCTGCTGTCTACTAAAGCCTTAAATTCCCTCCTTTTTATAAAGGGGAAATTATTTCTTAACTCCTTGTTTAGAGTATTGCCAGGAGAGACAAATTCAGGTGGTTTTTAACATCAATTTTCCTTCCTGGGGAAGTGATCCAGTTTGGATTTCGCTTAGAAAATAAACAAATAAAAGTGTAAATTGAATTTGCTGAGGCAGCAAACCTACAAGAGATGTGACAGCTCTGTGCCTTGTGCTGTAGGAGGCCCGAGGCCAGGGAAATTGTTCTTCAGGCAATTGGGATGTTAATGGGTGACAGTGGCGCTGCTGGGCTTTAAAAATGTTTGAGGAAAAAGTGGTGGAATGTTATTGTGGATTTGGAGATATTCCAGAAGTGCTGTGTGATGA
>NW_008824053.1:10587367-10588787 GCF_000699105.1 Pygoscelis adeliae | reverse complement strand
CAGGAAGCCATTTTCAGAGGTATATTAAAATATTGCTATGGCTCTCAGGTGACTAAATACCTCTGGAAATAAAATTTGAAAGTTCTGAGGACGTGATTTACAGTTTGGATTGAATTTCTAGTTTGTGGAAAAAAGCAAGTTGATAATTCACTAATAAAAAATGAAGTTTCACTGTTTCCGTCAGAAATAATTTACATATGCTGTTATCTGCCTCTCAGTGTTCACACAGGGAACACTAAATGTAAATATTACCATGGTCTAGAAGAGAAGCATGTAGTAAAGGAGGAAGGATATGCGTGTGAGAGAAAGGTAGGTAAATACTTTGGCTGATCCCAGCCCACTTCTGGCTTACTTACAACACTGAGGATGTGGGTACAGAGAAAAGGTTGTTGATGGGTTAACAATTGCACACAAGGTCCATTAGGATTTGTTCCTATGCAGGATGAGAGGAATGTCTTAGTGCCTTGGCTTATGGCCAGTAGTGCCAGCAGTTATCGGAATATTTAATGAAATTTCGTGTTATTAAAGTAGGACTTTGGAAAGGCACTGAGTGGGTCTGGCATATGGAGACACTTGTAAAATAGATAACACCTTTTGTTATAAATAGCTCTTAACACACCTTGGTGTTTACATGTGGTATTTTTCTCTCTGGGAATCCCACTGGTGACAGACATGCCCGTATCACAACATATTCTGGGGAAGTTGTGCATTATTTTTCATTAGATCTGGTCCGTGTACACTGTTGGCTACAGCTGATCATTATTCTGCATGTTCATTCTGATGTAGAAGAGCCCATACTCAGTTGCAGTTGTCTTCCGTCTAATTTTCGTGGTTAGCCTCTTGCATGAAAGGGTGTCTGTGCAGTAATTTTGTTTTATGGTCTAGTTTCATTGCCTTTTTACAAAGGTGAATGTCGACAGTCACAGAACTTGCATTTTCTTTTAGCCTTTCTTAACCCTTTACCAGTGTTCTGCAGCATGACAGCCCATTTCACTCTGTTGAGGATAATTAAGGCAGAGTTAGGAGGACTGATGTTTCATATTTGGCTTTATGTACAGTTTTGCCTTTTTTAAAACTTCTCCTGTAGAAGCCCCTTGAAGCGCAAGGCAGAAATAAAGGTAGTTGCCATTCAGTAGGACAGCTTAGCATTCTAGTTCATGTGTCTTAAGAATTTTCTTTAAGATACAAGGACTGATTGTTTGTCACTCCTCTTTCACTTTTAGAACGTTACCATCCATTAATAACAGTAGATTCTCAATCACATTAAGTTTTTTTTAGTTGTTTTGTTGACATATATGCAGAACTAATCACATGAAGATTTACTTTCTGATATCTGAGAAGAGACAAAAAGCATATATTTTTATAAATAATAATAAATAAGTCTGCTGGAAACATACTAACCTGACTTCAGGTCCCCTTA
>NW_008824053.1:10547646-10587339 GCF_000699105.1 Pygoscelis adeliae | reverse complement strand
TGTCAGAAATGCTATGAAATCTCTTCAATCAAACCTGAAGTCTTGTGGTGCAATTTAGAGCCTACTTTTAATAGTATTTAATGTAATGGTGTGGTGGCAGGTAAACTTTTGAATGACATCTGTTGCTAAAGATTCTGTAATTTTGAAGACTTAAGTGTTTGCTGGGTCCTAATTCTGCTGCATTTTCAATTGTTTCTCCATTCATATGATAATCAGGCTGCTCACAGTTGCTAATTATTACCACTGTTGTTTAAAGAATACAGAGAGCAAAAGCATGCCTGTGGCCAGAGCTTTTAGAGATGTAAGCAGTAAGATGATAAAGCTCATAAAATTCACAGCCCATCATGTGCAGTATAATGATTAGAAAGCAGCAAAGCCTTTCTTGTCAACCTTCTAGCTAAAAGGAGAAAAAGTCTGTGTTTGTAAGCAACATGCTAGCATTTTAACCGAGATGAATGTCAGAATTTCCATAAATCTCCAATTTAGAAAATTAAAATACTATGGGGACCATAAAGAGCTGAAGCTGATGTCTAGTTTCAGTTCTGTGCTGCTACAGAAGACAGACTGTCAAGGATGTTCAGTTTAATTGCTAGGGGAAGGCAAGCACAAAATTAAAAGAATGACTAACGCAAGTGATGAGGATTTCATGTTCTACGTGGATTCAACTTGTAAACTCCTTTCCTCTCCTTTTCTTCTTTCATCTTTCTACCTTTGCTTTAGGTCTTTTCATCTGCCTCTCTCCCTATTTGCTTTTACCCACTTTTCCTCAGTAGCTCTGTGTCTGCTCTACTTTTGGTAATTATGGCAGCTTTAACAGGCAATATGTGCATTTTCCCTACTAAATCTGGCTTCACTCTGGTTGCTTGCATTTGTGGCTTTTAATGAGCACCTGTCAATTTGAAACCTGTGGCATTAGTCAATATGTTACCTCTGGGCAAGTGTCTGTGATGCCTTTCAGTTTCATCTTCCTCTGTGCCAAATGATGCTTTCCTACTGACATTCCAGTGTAAACAGGCCATTATTTTCTGGAAATTTCCCATTGCAAACTGTCTGATTTGAAGATGGACAATGGAAAGCAAGCCGAGTCCCCTGCTCACTCACCTCTCGCGGTTCTAGTTACATTTTTTCAGTTTTCTCCTATCAGTTTCAAAGTGGTGGCTGTCATTTTCTTACTATTTTTATTAGAATCTGGTATGTGTCAGTGTTGCAGCCTGGAGGAAGTATCACTCCCGCATTGCTGAGTAGGGAAACACTAGAGGAAACTGTATTTATGAGACAAGATACGGAATAGGTTATTTTGCACTGATTTGGCTTTGACTTTGCCTGCTCGTGTGTCCATGAGAATAAAAATCCAGTGAAACAGGTTGGAAGAAAAAAAATTACATGTCAGAAATAGGCAAAGTTACGAGGTGACAAAGGGGAATGTAATTATGGTGTTGCAGACTTTAAAATATCATGTGCTGCACCATTGCATACAGCGTAATGTCTGCCAGTTTTCACACAAGAGGGCGCTCTTGGAATTTTAAAAGAAATATTAGGCTCTATTAGGGCCTTTTTTACACGCATGTATATTTTAATATGCCATTTTCAAAGCTATCATGATTTACTAAGGTTCTGTCTCAGAACCTTAGAAAGTGGTGTCTCCCTTCTATATTTACCTTCACAATGATTACTAGAAATAACTATTCGTATTACAACTTTTAACCACTAAATTCACTCAGTGAGAAGGGATGAACAGCATAACCATGCAGATTTTCATAAAAGCTATGTAAGTAGTGGGTGACCACTCTTGTGTAAGATGTAATATTTGAATAGTGTCAGTCAGAAATATGACCTAGTTTTAATTTACTGACAAAGCAAATCCTTGTATTGGGAAAGTATTATTACATTTCTAATATCTAGAGAAAAGCATCTGCTTTTAGGCTAATGTA
Organism: Pygoscelis adeliae; assembly: GCF_000699105.1. Lineage (NCBI taxonomy): Eukaryota > Metazoa > Chordata > Aves > Sphenisciformes > Spheniscidae > Pygoscelis > Pygoscelis adeliae. Next base: position 10,585,408 of record NW_008824053.1, on the reverse strand, counting down.
GAAAAAAAACCCAATTAAAAACCAGAATCTCTGCAGAAAATCACAGCGGGAGGGTTGTTCTGTAAGGTTTTGGTTGTTTGGTTTTTTTTTTTCCTTACACACTAAAGAAGTGTGTTCAGCTGAGAACACTGTCTTGGGTATAGTCAAAACGGGGTAGGAGATCTGGCCTGTAGTGGAAGAACTTGCAGTGCACTAATGAAGTATGGTGATACATTTGTGAAAGGTGGAAATTCCATTTCCTACTGAGTTCATCTCATCTGTTGTCACTTAGGTATGATGGTTTTTGAATGCTCACTAGCCTGGTTATGATTCGAACTGGATGACGTGAAGCTGAAAGACAGTGTAGGTCATTAGCATCACCCTCTGATATCCAGTTTCCATGGTAAGAAATGTTAAATGTTGGTGAGAGAACATCAACTTTCTGGGAAGACAAATGTGTTAAATCTGGTTCTGGCATTTTGGAACTTACGGGAGCAGGTTCTTCCACTTCTCCAGAAATGCAAACACTTTCCCATGAGTTTCTTACCTCCTACCTACAATGTTGTTAAAGGGAGAACACTTGCTAAGCAGAGTACAAACCATAGTAAAACAGATGTTAATGCATTAGTTTTGGAATGCAGTATTATTCTGGGCTTCTTGTGTGTATTGAGATAGGCAATATTTTTCTCTTAATGTCTGGGCATGCAGATTGGTGCCCTGTCTTTTGGGACAGGAGGTTGTTGAGGGCATCAGTCTCATCCTCACTTACCTTCTGAGCGAACTATTCCTTGTATTGCAAAATGAGCATGTAAACAGCCATAAATAATCACATTACTAGTGCTATAGCTGCACAGTCCTGGTAAGTTTGAGGATATTTTTCAGTGTCTATAAAAATGAATGATTGCTTTTAGTAAGGTATTTAACATTCAACCTCTATTTTTCCCTGGTAATGAGTTCTGTGGCCTAGTAAGCTAATGTGTTAAAAGAGTATTTGCTGTTAATTCACTTGTTTTGCTTCTTATCTTCTCTCTTTCAGATTCAGTGACTGCTCTTGTTCTTCCCCTGTTCATAGACTTACAGGTCTGGAAAGGACCTCCGTGATCACCTTTGTGATCTTGCCCTAAGGCAAGATCAACTATATTGGTCCTTTTGGATGAATGATTGTCTAACTAGTTCTTAACATCGTCAATAAGGCAGACTTTGCAGGCTAAACTACTGTATGTCATTACTGCTTGAAAATGTTGTCCTTCTCGATCTTGCTGAAACTTAATCCCTTTACTACTTGTACTGTCCAACAGGCATGAAGAACAGTAGCCTTTTATGTATTTGAAGCATATCACCTTGTCATCTCTCCTTTGAATTAATCGAAGTATTTACCCTAGCCTTTCCTCATATTTTTTTAAAATCTCTCATCTGATCATCCTCATTGCTGATCATTCTCTGGATTCCCCATTTAATTTCCATTTTTTTGATGTGTGATGCTCAGAAGTGAGAATGATATTTTAACTGATATTTTACCATCTTGCAGTAGAACAAAAGTTTTGCAGATACTTCTGTACAGAGATGCTATATGACGTTTACTCCTTTTTTTTTTTTTTTTTTTGGCAAGGCAAGCAGAGGCATTTCAAAGTCCAAAATAATCTTTGGATCTTTAATAGAACTATATTTCAGTTTTGCTATTTTCATGCTCTTAATCAAACTGCCAGTCTGATAAGTCCAGTCCTACGTTTCCTTTATAAACCAGCTAATTGCAAATGTCTCAATTGGTTATATGTGCTCCAGTCATAGAAATCCAATTCTTCTATTTGTTCTAAAATGGGGATATCAGAACTGACTTTGTACCACTTGCTGTCAGTTTAATAGCATCTTAATACTTTCAGTAGTTGCCACTCCTTGTACAATGTAAATCGATCATTTTATTTATCTTTAATCATTAATCCACTGTGAACAGGAACTGTAAAATCCAGGATTTTTTGTTTTTTGCCATCAGTGCTTGTAGTTAACCTGGAAGCTAGCAATAATAGTTTGAATTACTCTTTTCTGCATATATTATACTCCTCAAAATTTCCCTTCATCTTGATGGAGATTATTGAGTTTGGGATTGAAATTTCTCTAGTACCTATCCATCTTCTTTGCTTAACCTAAATAATTAGATGCTATATTCAATGTTGCTGCTCTATACTTTATTTAGATTAGTGTTCTTCTCTTTTCGACAGTTTTAAACATAGCAATAAGCACAAAACATAGTTTTGTTTGTTTGTTTGTTTTAAGGAGGAGACACAAGGTTTTCCAACTTCTTGATCTGTCAGATCGAAGTGGATCTTGTTAAAAAGCAGGTCGCCTTTTCCTATTTGTTTTACATTACCTGCTTTTCACCATGAATTGCACCAGTTGTCTCTTGTTTCTCGTTTCCTAAATCTTTATTTTATATTTTCTGATCTGAGGCTCAGGCAAGCACAACACATGAGAAACAATCAAAATGTTAACTTAATTTTAAATTACTTTAAGTCCAGCCCTAGTGCTCTCTCTTCCTAGAGAATGACCTTCATTTTTGTCCCTGCTGGGAAGAAATCTTCCTTAGGCAACTATAGGCCATAATATGCCTATGTTTTTAAGCAGAATTTGCCATCGATTTCTTCAGGGAGTTCCACTTAAAATGCGACATCACGGCAGAGCTCAGTCTAGTTACATATATCAAATGAAAGCATGCAGTTCACATACATTCTTGAATCCAGTGCTTAAGCTCCGGTAGCCACTAGAGGGAATGAGAGATCCCAGACTGTTTCCATTTCAAAAGAAACATTTTTTTTTTCCTCAGTTTTAGATTAATCTGTAAGAAATAACTGCTAATCTATATTAGCTCATCTTTTTTATGATAAGAATGTTAAGCATGTGCATAAATGTTTGTAATTCTTAACTCCATTCTGTGTTTTCTAGCTCTTCAACAGAAATCAGGTTGGTCCCACAAAAAGACTTGCAAACCATCAGTACAAGAATAAAAAAAAGGGATTCTGATTAAAGAGGTGCGTTGTTTTCCCCCTCTCAGAAAGCTCTAGAGCTACTGGCAAAATATTGGATTAGTGTTGCAAACTGTCGGGGCCTTCATTTATAATACTGTCAGAATGTTTATGCCAGCCACTAATGACTACAGAAGAGTAGGCATTTTATGTTACTGAAAAATCTAAATTACATTCCAGACAGGTTGACACTGATGCTCCAAAGTGCAGGCTTGCAAGATGATAATTCCTAATCTCAATAGAAAAGAGGTGTCAAATTCAATTTTACTGAGGGACTGATTGTAATTTGCCTTTTAACTCTAGGATGCTACAGAAACAATCCATTTGATTTGGCTCTTAGAGTGTTTTCTCTTCACTTTTTGTTCTGCCTGTACATAACCACTGTGTACATAAGCGCATGTGTTCCTTTGAGTTTCTAGTTACCCCTTCTCTGTAAGCATGACTTAATCTTAACACAAGCTCAATATTTTCTGTCTTTTAGCTGTCGTTAATCCTGAAGATGCACCAGGAATTGAGCCTGGGGATGTTTGAAATAGATCGGTGCTCCAAGAAATAGGGACTTCCTTTGGGGGGAAAAAAAACCCAAACCAAAGAAAGTATGATTTAGGCTTGCAAAAGGGTTAGCAGGACAGGAAAAAAAACCCCACTTTCTGGATTGAAATACATGTCATAAGACTCAGTAAAGTCTCTGTGTTTCTTTGTTTGAAGAAACTGAGGGAGAAACTAGGTTTTGAAAGTTAGAGTAACTCAGGGTCCTACGTGTATTTCTGTAAAAGCTAACAGAAGCACATGTGTGAACAGAAATTGCGAGATTAATCAGTGTGAAGTTTGTCCTTCACATATGCAGAATGATATTATGCTAAGTGGTTTAGAATCCTAAAAAAAAAAAAAAATTAAAAATTAAAACAATCTGATGTTATGTTCTACAACACCTGTTGAGGTTCATACAAATTCCAGTCCCAAAGTGCTTCAAAGAATAGACAACCTGAGTGTATAATACAGCTAACACAACAAACCAAAAGCTTGTTTTAATGCCCCTTTTGAAGGGGGAGGAGGAGTGATATTGGAGAGAAAGTCCCAACAAGAAATCCCAATAGAGAGAGATTTTGGGGTGTTTTGATAGCAGCTAGTGTAATCATGAAAAGTGGTGAGTATGCTGTTACAGCCTTTTCAAGATGAACAATGTTACATTTAAAAAGAGGCTTAGGATTAATTTACTAATAAAACAAGCTTTTATAAGATCTTCGGTATACACAGTACTTACTGGCACTGGACCAAATGATCTAAAAGAAGTATGTGCATGCCCTAAAATAAGTAACTTCGGGCTGTCTTACGACTTTCAAAACACATACTAATTTAAGAAGAATAGATCTAGATATCTTTTGTCCTGAAATAACTCGCCTAACCTCAGTATTTGTACAGTGTATATTTGGACCACTTGTGAGTATTAATATGATCCAAATTGTTACCCTGTGCAAACATTTACTAAGGCAGTGTGACGTGTAGTCTGTAGTTTGATGGAACTTAAAATGCCAATTACAAATGATGACTTATTTAATGCCAACAGGCCATACCCTGCAGTGCTTACTCAAGCAAAATTCTAATTGACTCCAGTGGGAGGTTTGCTCAAGTAAGAGCAGTGAAGAGAGGAAGAGGCATAAGCAGAGGCAAGACCTCAAATATTACTCCAGGCATCATAAGGGGAAGCATTTTGTATTCCCTGGCACCGATGAGGAACCTGCCTCGCTTACGGACAGATTGGAAGAGCAGGGATTTCTCTGCATATCCAGAACTCCATGCAACTGTAGCTCCCTTTACAGAATGTTTTTGCCGAAAGGTGACTTTTCATTGAAAACTACAGATACAATGACAGTGAAATAACTCATGAGCTTGTATGTGTTTTCCCAAATGGACATGGGATGGTGAAATGGGTGGTAGGAGGGGAAGTGGCATAAAGAAGTATCCACAAAAAGTCGAATTTTACAAGAATCTTTTTATTTTTGAAATGTCCTCATTTAAAAATTTTCTTCCAATTTTATAAAGTGAAAGCCCATAAATACTTGAACTAGAGACATGGTATCTAAAGAAAACATGAAGTTGCAAACAAACAAAAAATATAATTTCCATCTCTATTAGGCTTTATTTAGAGGCCTTCTGGTTCTCGATGCCCTACTCCCAGCAGCCAGAGAAACTTCTTCTTTTCATCATGAGCTAGTAAGGTATAAGGAACATCATCCGAGTGATTATTGTCCTGTTTGTTGTCCTTCTCTGTCCATTGTTTGACTATTACTTCATGTGCTTTTTGAACTCAAAATAAGCTGTCTGTGCCAGTTTTTGGTTGCTACTACTTGAGATGTGTTCACTAGACAGACAAGTTGGAAGGGTTTCCTCTGGCTTCATCACTGGATTTATTCCTAAATGCTTTTGACAGTACCAAAAACCCTAGAGAGCAAACCTGATTGATTACTATTGACTGATAGATTAGTTGGTTTGTTTGGTTTTTTGCAGGTAGTAAGTTACTCTGTATTCAGTGTGTACCTATAAATGATAGTGTTTTAGTTACCTTTATTTTTAATAATTGCTTTAATTTAGTAGACTTCTTGCATAATTTTACTACTACTACATTTGAATCAGCAGAACGACTTTATTACAGACCTATACACAATGAGAGGTGTGGTAAGATGCTAAACCAAACTAGTAGGAAATACTTCAAGAAGTTTTGAAACCTAAGACAGAACAATTTCATAGACTTGAATTTTTCTTTTTATATCTACATATATGTAAATTATAAAAGCTTAAATGTGGCTGACAAATCAATTTGTAATGGGTTACATACCACCCTAGTAACTTCTGTTCTACCTTCTCCACTTTGTTCTCAGAAAACAGAAATGTTTTAAGAATGAGGAGGAAATGAAAGTTGAGCTTATATGGTCCTTTTGAAGAGCTTTGCCATTTATTGCTAGAAATACTGTCTTTTCTACTAATTTACTATATCATTGTGAGCAAGTGGTCTTGCTCAGATTTACTGTCTTTGTGATTTTATTTTTAAAAATGCCTCTTGAATTTTGCTAATTATCCTGAGGGATAATTAGATGATCTATATATGGAATAAATAAATTGCCGTTTAAGTGCAGCTATTGTTCCAGCAGCAGAGATGTCAGCTGTTTTGGTGGTAAAGGATTTAGCCAGTGGGCATGGGCATGTCAAAGGAACAGGATTGTTAAAGGCACATGTCCAGTGCAGGTTCATTTTTTTGTCCTTTCGAGTCTCCATAGAAGAGGAAAAATGGCAACTCTGCTTTGGAAGGCTGAACATTAAATTTAGAGAAGAAGCAACTATAAATAACAACTCTGTTTTTATATATGACACCTCCAACTCAGTGGTATCTTTCTAGCACAAAGAGTATTGAAGCTATCAGAAGCCCATTTACCTTTGATAAATCTTGGGTTTTTTCCACCTCCTTCTGATCTTGTTCTTTAAATGATAGATATTTAGGAGGAGTGTTCAGTTGATTTAGAGCTCTTTACTCAATGCCATCTGAGACTAAGTTTAAATCACTGGAAATTTTTGTATTAGATTTTGACATCAACAGTGCTGTATTTTGCAAGAATTATACTCTAGTAAGACTTTGTCCTAGATCACTGCTAAAAATGAGAAATGTGTAGTTACTATAAATTATGTTTTTCTTTAGTAGTATGACAGGCCTCCATTGTGACTAGGACAATCATCATGCTACCATATATCATGGTAACAGTAATAAATAAACTGGACAATAACCCTGTATAGATTGTGTTTAAAATATAGTTTTCATACTGGTGTGCCCCTGTGCCCAGACAGCAGCTTTAAATGATGCCAAAGATTTTCTTAATATTACGCAAGTCTGTAACATTTACCTGGCTACATTTAGATTTTAGTATTTAATATGCTTAAGAGCTAGCAACTTTTAAAAGTACATCTAAATGTTTAGTGATGAATCCTGTGATTATAGGGAACTAATTTTAAATTAGTAATTTATTTTTCTGTCAGCACACTTCTTAAATAAAGGTTGTAGTTTGGTTTTGTTTTTCTTTTTTTTACTTGTGATAGGAAACTTCAAATTTTGTGGACTGTTGAGAATATTTTCCAAATCATGAGGTATACTGTTTATGTTCTTTCATGGAGTCTCTTGCATAAGGAGAGATGGGTTTTGAATTTCACAGTCTAATGAAATTTGGCACCAGTAATATAGTGCACTAAAATGCAGTATAAATTTAAAATGTGAACAAGCTCTCACCAACAGTTTGTTTGTAGTACTCATTCAGTATTTCCTTATCAAACACCTTCTACTAAGTAACTCTGTGTCTTAAAAAAGGAAGGGGAATGGCAAGCCACTAATTGCATAGAGCGCTATAACTTGGATTTAACTTGATGATGGTGGTTTTGTTCTGTCATGAGCACGTGTCTTTTAACATGGAGTTGTTAGGAGAGTTTAGGTGCCTAGTAATCAGGGAATGTTTCATGTAACAGACCTGTTTTTGTAGATAATTTTTTCTACTGGATTTTTCATTCTATACCTGAAAATTTAATTTATTCTATCAAGAACTGATTTAAGTAGACTTTCAATCCAGGGCCAACTTTGATCTGTTTCTGACTTAAAACCTAAACAGCTTTATCCTTCTATCATTTTTTTTCATGGATGTGTGACAGTTTCAAGTGCTTAAAAAACCACAGTGATTTAAATGTTTTCTTTCTTCTAATCTTTTTGTTGGTTCCTGTAATGCAACAGTGCAGGTGAAATGATGAAAACTGTGCAGACTTTTTTTTTTATGATTTTCTTTTTTTAATGGTTGACTTCAGTGTAAACTGTATGAGATTTTTTTGCCTTTAGCTATAGTCTTTAGTTTCAGCTGATTTCCACTAGTGTTCTTTGTGGAGGTTGTGTTTGAGTGCATATTCAAACACTTAACCATGCGCATGGATGTCTGCAGGGCAAGTGACTGCTGCAGTACTTCTGCTGACATTAGAGACCCCTAGTGATCATAAAATCAAGGGCATTCATAAGTGTGTTCCAGGTCAGGAGCAGATGTTTCTGGGGGCTAAAATATATCCAGTTAATACATACACCTTCTGTAGCTGTATCTTATGGAAGGTCTTATGGCCACTCAGTTAGGAAATACTGTCTAAAAACCACTTAAAAGTTATTACATGAGCAGTCCTGCCTAGCCAATCACTCAAGTGCAGAGGGCTTTGAGCTTCCAGAATACACATAAAATATTAGCTAAGCTAAAACCAAAGATGATTGGCCAGTATTTTATATATACTTTTTTTTTCCCCTGAAAGTTTGCTTCTTGGTAAATATCTTGTGCGAGGCCCTTATAAAAGATGTATTTGTTAACAAAAATGCCTTTAAATGAGTTTGCTCTCCTGAAATGCAGCCTGTTTCCAAGACCTATGCCAAGTGAAACGTGTCCTACCAATAATGACTGCAGGGAGAACAAACAAATAAAAGATTGAACTGTACTTGTGGCAGTCATTCATCACAAAGGAGGACACACACGGAATTTAGTCTCATTATTACTTTTACAGCCTGGACACTGGTGACTGTTCTCTTCTGCTCTGGTTGTGCGCTCTTGCTGTTTGATCTTTCCTATTGAGCATCCTTTTATGTTTCTCAGAGATTGGAAATTTTTGTATTCTAGATTGGTTCAGTTTAAAGAAGAATAATTATATTTGCTTCGTAGTAACTATGTCATGTAATCCATATTAAACACTGCAACTATACATGTAGACTAGTTTCCAAGGAAACGGCATCCCCTCCCCTGCCCCTGAACCCCTCCTGGAAATTTTGAAAGTGAAGTGTCTCACTTTAATCACACCCTGTTGTTGCCACCCTAATCCTGAACTCAGATTCCCAACAAAATTATAGCTTTTTAAACGTTTGCAATGCCGTTGTGAAGTTTACCATGCATTCCAAATGATTTAAGATACTTAAATGGGATTGGAACAAATTACTGCCTTCATTATGACAGACAACAGATGAGTACATGATACTACTTAGTCTCAGCTTCTTTAACTAAAATACTGTGATTGTTTTCCATCCAGTAGTTCTGTAATTACTCTTTCTTTTATGTTCACTGTAAGAATTAAGATGGCTTTTTTTTTTGTCTCTTTAAATGGCACAATCAATATAATTCTTGAGCATTGTTAGGAAGATGATCAATTATTTAATTCATTTATTTAGCAATGTGAGTAGAATGGTGGTTTAAGCTGGGTAAAATTTGGCAAACATACCCTGTTACCTTCTATAACGACTTTCTTGGTGTCCCTCCCTTTTTTATTTTTTTTTATTCTATTGAAAGACTTCTTGTAGTAAATTTCATGAAGTTGAGCATATTTACTAGACTGCTGATAGGATCTAAGGTTGTAGTTCTGAGGAGTATCAAATACCTAACACTTTCATCGCTAGATACCCACTTTGCCTTACTGGTTAAGGAAATGCAAATTTGATGCCTCTATTAAAGAAAGGATCAACTAAGGTTTTAATTAATATGCGTTGGTAAGGGATTCTTCCTGTGGGGTTTACAAAGATCAGAAACAGTGTTGCTGCAGTTTCACGCCATCCAGAAGGGTGTCTGCAAGAATCCATTGCACGTGTGTTGTTCTACTTGCTTCCTGATTCCAGTCTTTCCAACTATGCTGTTTTGCTGCATACGCTGGGTGGATGTTCCAGTGATCAGATCTGAAGCGTGGGAGGTGGTCCACTCCAAGCAGCTCTACTTTCATTGGTATGTTGACCAAATTCACATTAATTTCAGATCAACTGCCAATAAACCAGAAAATTTTGTCTACTGTACTATCTTCTGTGAGAGCCAGCGAAGAAATGGTGTCTGGAGGGTCTCCATATTTTATTGGTTAAAAAAAGGCATAAAGTTAGCGCACTGATGAAAGATGATGTTTAAGAGAACTGTGATCTGAATTGGCCACTGTGCAAGAAAGGATTTGTATTCAAATGTCTTCGTATTTCTAATGAAGTGTTTGGAGTAACCAGTACATGCTGGGGCAAGATGTCAGCATTTTATATATGTAGGTTCAGATACCTTTGTGAAGACAGGTATTTAATGACATACTGCTGGTGTTTTATCAGTGCTTTGCTTTTGAAGGAGCTCTCAATGAAGTAATGCATCTGCATACAGATGCAGGCACAGTGGCTGTCTGAAGCAGTTGAATCTGGGACCGATTAGGGAAGTGATTGTGCCCCTGTACTCGGCACTGGTGAGGCCGCACCTCGAATACTGTGTTCAGTTTTGGGCCCCTCACTACAAGAAGGACGTTGAGGTGCTGGAGCGTGTCCAGAGAAGGGCAACGAGGCTGGTGAGGGGTCTGGAGAACAAGTCTTCTGAGGAGCGGCTGAGGGAGCTGGGGTTGTTTAGCCTGGAGAAAAGGAGGCTGAGGGGAGACCTCATCGCTCTCTACAACTACCTGAAAGGAGGCTGTAGCGAGGTGGGGGTCGGTCTCTTCTCCCAAGTAACTGGCGAAAGGACGAGAGGAAATGGCCTCAAGTTGTGCCAGGGGAGGTTTAGATTGGACGTGAGGAAAAATTTCTTTACTGAAAGAGTGGTTGAACATTGGAACAGGCTGCCCAGGGGAGTGGTTGAGTCACCATCCCTGGAGCTGATGGTGACTATTAAAAAGTCTATTTAAAAGACGGGTAGATGAGGTGCTTAGGGACATGGTTTAGTGAGCATGGTGGTGTTGGGTTGATGGTTGGACTCGTTGATCTTAAAGGTCTTTTCCAACCTTAATGATTCTATGATTCTATGATTCTGTGATTGTTCCTACCACTCGATGCATGGGCTGCGCTGGGGCTGTTTCTGCTGGAGCCAGCTTCTGAGGATGTAAGCAGGGGGGAGGATGTGGAGGAGAAGGGGATGCTGTTCTCCTGGGATGTTGAAATGATCCTATGTCATCAAAAAAAAAGTGTTTTCATAGAAGAATTGCTGAGAAAAGAAACGTACTTAATGTAAGCATGTGCTATACAGACTACAGAATATGCTGATAAATACCAGATCTTAGCTCACAGATGTCTCCAGAAGTCTGATAAAGTTAAACACACTTTTCCAAGGACTCTCTGCCATTGCTTTGAATGACTACTAAGGAAATTACTTAAAGGGCCTGGAGAACTGAGATGGTAAAGAATGTAGTGCAGAAATAATTGATCCTTCTGGTTTATTAGGTTGTGTCCCTGTTGTGGAAGTTTTGTCAATAACAATAACACTGTGGAGATGTCTGTCTGCAGTTAGTCTGTAGCTAGATCAAACATTTCGTGGGCTTCTAGCTACATGATTTCTCCTTGAAGAAGGTGATGTATTATTTAATTTGTAACTAAGTCCTGGGACATCTTGAAGCACAGCATTGTTATTTATCTTTGCTATTCCAGGCAAAAGTCCACTGGTTATGTACAGCACTAGCCTGAGTTTGTGAAAGTCTGGCTTGCATATGGCTGATAATAATTTTGGAATATTTTCAGAGCAGAATTAAACACATAACTTTATAATTTGATTTGAAAGTGTAGGGTGTTTGAAGGAAACCTTTCAAGATAGTGTTTAGTGAGCTCATGCTTGTAGTTCTTATACAGTCATTTCGTTTGTATTTTATAATTTTTTAAAATGCATTTGTTTTTAAATACCAGCCTAGCACAAGGAAAATATTTCCTCAGTAAGTACCAAGATTACAATACTCTCTCTTGTTTCTTTGGTGATAATAAAGGTCTGTTTGCCTGGATCCAGTGATGAGGTTCTGTGTTAGCTCATAATTAGCAAGCAGGCTTGCTCAGGGTTGCTCTTCATAATTGCTTGGACACTGGACAGTTAAATTGATCCTGTGTTGACACTCTAAATGTTTCAGCAATGCTATACAAAAATCTGTTGCTGCAATTGGTATGCAAGCTTTTCTGCATTAGTAACATCGTGCAAAGTAGTCTCTGATGGTTTCCTTTACTAACCTTCATATGGTGAATTAAACCTTGAGTCCTAAGTATCTGATTGTGCTGACCTTCACTACAAGGAGGCTTTTTATTTAAGCTTTCAGCCTTCCATCAGACAGAAACATTATCGTCAATAAAAATAAAATAAACACCTAGTCTTGCATTCTCTGCTTACTTGAACAGAAGTATTTATAAATGTATAGCTTTTAGTTTGGCAAATATAGGCAGTCTGTCGACTACATTTACATTTAAAAATTTACTGCAGTGAGGGTCATTCCAATAAAGTATTGGAAGATGAGTTGGCAAGCAGAATGACTCTGTAGTGTTTAAAGGAGCTCTGCCAAGAATTGGCTGGAAAATGCTTGTTGTTTGTTTGTACCTTTTGAAATGAGAAGGTAGAGAAGAGATTTGACTTTAGTAGAATAAAATATATGAGACTGCCTTAGTCAATGAAGGAACTGATGTATTCTGGGATGTAATTCCTTGTGGCCTCTGCCTTGAAAATGCGAATGAAGGGGTAAGAAATTTGATGACTGATCGGTGCTAAATTGTCTTATGAGGGATGCAGCCATAAAATAAAGTTACTTTTATGACTTACTTTATGGAAGTTTCAAAACTCTTGTCCTGAAATGCCAGTATAGTGTAGGCCATATAGCATATTCAAAATATGCTGTGAATAGTCCAGGACAATACTAAGGAAACTCATCCTGGAAGTTAGGAGACCCAAATATGGTGATGGACCTGGAAGTTTATTTCTCTCACTATCAATCACACAATCATGGGCTGCCAGTATTTTTACCAAAGTGCTACTCTCTTCATATTGGTTCTTGCAAGTGGACTCCAGTGAGCTGTGCTCAGTGCATCATATTCTCAATATAGTTGATGCTTCATTAGTGCGGTGGAGGAATGGGGCCTCTGGCCCAATATTTGTATGACACTAGTAACAGTAAAGCAAAGAAACCCTTTGAACTGTATGCAATTTAGATCTTACTTGTAGGAACTGGAGACTGGAGGTAATTATTTACATTTGTTTCAGATTAACTGTTTCCTGTCCTTCCTAAAGGGAATAATCTTTCCCTTTTTCCTTTGTACAGCCATCTATTTTACTCACTCTTCCACTTTCTAAAAGGAAAAGAACAGTAGGAAGGAAAGAGAAACAACCTTTGTTTTGCAAATGCTTGGGGTGAATGGACACCTGCATGACGTGGCTAAGTAGCGTACTCTCTTGTTATAACTCATGATCTATCTACATCCAGAGTAATCAAAGGAACCCAGGGGGTAAAAATTCAAGGCTGTTCGGAACTAGAGAAGGTGGTATGGTCCAGAGGTGAAAAACCTTCCCAGAAATTTCCCTGCCAAAGTCCTCTGCCACTTACAGTAAAGGAGATTTGGTTCTAATCTGCCACTGTGCGAGGTTTATTTTAGTTTTGTTCTTAATGAGAATTTAGCCTCACATTTGAGTCTGGTTCAGAGATATTTCTGTGGTCACACTGGTGAAATACTTAGGATAAGATTAAATTTTTAGTCAATAGGATTGCTTTTTTATTAATTAAAACAAGGTAGGACATCTCTGTGAAAGGAGTTGATAAAAAACATGTTTTCTCAGCCTTATTGCCCAATCCTGATGATTTTTATGCTTGAAACAGTTGAGAATTAATACCTGGCAGTAAATACTAAATCTGTGTGTGGTGACTGACAGATTAAGCACTAGGGATTCCAAAGGAGATTAGACCACACGTTCTGAATGTGCAGATGTCAGTACTATTTTACGTCACAGTGCTGAGTTTAGCTGCCTTGTGTTTCACATAAAAACAGGGGCTGTTATATCATCCTTTTTTTCTTTTTTCTGTTTTTTGGTTCTTTTTTATTTTTTTTGGTCCAATTTTCTCACTTTAGTTGCTTCACACTGATGCTTTTGGCACTGTTCGTCCTTGCAGCGATCAAGTGATAACTCATGCAGCAGAAACGTGAAAGGCGATGTAAGGCTGTGCGCCCACTACAGGAGTTAGGTAGGTGGCCTTTTGGTTGAGTCTGAGAGAGGAGGAGAGAGAGAGGATTTGAGAGTGGGAGTTGAAGTGAGGCAATTTAGTGGCAGAATAAAAGTAGGAAAGCAGAGATGGAAAACTAAATGAGACACAACTTTGGGAAAGTTGTGTCATATGTATCCGGTATTTGTCAGAGCTGCCACCTTTCAGTTGGGTTGCTCATAGTTTGCTAGCACTCACATAGTTTACTAGATAACGTGTTTATATATTCATCTCAGATGCACTTTACAAGTATGCATATGAATTCATGTAGAACAAGTAGAAGTCATAAAAGAAATATGTCCTGCCCTGAGGCCTTAAAATCAATATGGGGAGAAGTGAGCTACGTGCATAAACCCAGCAAAGTGAGAGAATGAATTCACTTTCACCAACCAGAAGCAAGACTGCAGCCAATTCTGAACAGAACTAGCCATACGTAACTGATCACTGCTAGTCAGCAATGCAGCAGGATGTGCTGAACAGTAACAAATGCTGCTAATAAGGCTAGTAATATTACCAGGAACAGACCTAGCCTTTGTAGCAAACATGTCATTAGTGACTTTTGTTAGTTTTCACTGCACTCAAGGGATGGAGCGTTGGAACAGTGCCCTAGGAAGACAGTGGACTTGCATCACCATGAGTATTTAAGGAGAAATTGGCTGCTTTTTTTGAAATATCTGCTTTGCTCCAGTTTTGGGAGGTGGTCTTTAATCTGTATGTACTAGAGGTGTGGAATTAAAGGTTCCTTGGCCTGTTTCTTTCCTTCAGTGAACCCTGAAAGAAATTAGGGGTAGCTTTTATTACATAGAACTCTCCATTAATATGATGATTACATTGTATTTCATGCATCAGGGTTTCTGCTAATTGCCTGCCAGGAATGAATTCCTCTTCTGCGCTCTGCCCGTTCCCCTTACGTATTTCGACTTTGGTGAAAGCAGGGTTCCTTGTGAGCATCAAAACCAGGTTGTAGCTGGCGTCTGGATAATAAGTAGGTCAGGTCAGTGTAATCTCCAGGAAGCTGGTGCAGAGAATTCCCTTGTGTGTCTCGGCAGTGATTTGCTTGCAGGCCTGTGATCATTCAGGTTTTCCCTCTGGCTTAGCCTGGCAGGAGGTCTAGGAGTGTTTCAGCTTTGTGCTGCAGAGGTGTGGTTTGGCTTTTGGAACTATCTGGACTTCCTTCTGCTCATTATTTCCTGGCCATTGCAAAAGCTTTGTGTAACATTGGTGCTTTGGCTTTGTCTTTTCTGTAGTTACAGTAGGCTAAGTATTTCACTCCTAAATTAAAATGCATAACTCAAGTCTTTCAGCTCGATATAGGTTATTTAGGTGAACCATAGCTGTGTATGACATAGAGGTCAGACTGGATCAGAGGTCAGAAAGGATCTGCTTTGCCCTGGCCAACTAAGATGTGTGCCTTGCTATGCAAAAAGAAGTGAACGTTTTACAAGTCTGACTCTCAGCGTTCAGGTAGCTGAAATTAGAATTAGTCCCTCTCAAGTAGCCCCTTATGTCCAATCCTTATCATGATTCCAAGGACAAAGTTAATGTTTTGCCTGTGTTTTCTCCAGACTGAGATGTCTTCAAAGAATTATTTTTTTCCACTGGACTGTAAAGCAGAACAACTCTTCCAGCAGCTTAACCAAAAATATCTGCCAACAGAGGGATTACATTAGCAACCGAAGAGGCTGAGGAAGCTATTTCACTTTTTCAAATAGAAAACCATGTCTTACTCATATGAAAGCATCCACATTGCTTCTGAAGTTGGACTTTTCCTTTCTTCTAGCACTGTAGAATCAGTTTTGAACGTATGAGAACCAAATTGCTTCAAAAGGAGGATCCTCTAACACTGTAATAATATTAAAGGGCTAGGAAACATAGTTGCCGCTTCTGCTACGTTAAGACTCTCAAACCTAGTCTTCTTGCAGTTGTGCTGCATGCAGAAGCTGGAGGACTTACTGGAAGCTACTTCTGCTTCAACTTGTTCTTCTGCCTGAACTGTTTTATTTGGGTACATTTGGGAATTATGGCAAGGTGATTTTTTTTTGTTACTTGGCCTTCCACAGACTCAAGGTTTCTTGCATAACAACTGACATTTTAATATTATAAAAGAGCTTTGGAAAAGACTTCAAATTTCTCCACTTGTGGGCTGCAGTATTTATTTAATCTAGTACTTAGAAAATGAGATTTTAAACTAGATAGCTCTAGTGCTATAAGCACATTCTTGGGACACAGCCAGACTTCTTGGTTTCCTCACAACATTTACAAATGCACAGAGCAGATATTTGCATGATTAATACTGTTTTTATCGAAGGCAGTGAAGTCCATTTTCTTGTAAATCTTCCATATTAGTGTGCTTTAATAGTTAGTCAGAGATGTGAACGGAAGAACCCTGCAGGCTGATGAGTAATGAACCATAGCTGCTTAAAGAAAAGACACGATGTGAGTCAGCAGGGACTGAAGTGGGACCTCTAGCACCCAAAGCACCATCTATGTAATTCAAGCAAAAGACGAGCTCCTCTAGCAGTAGCGAGCTGTTATCACTAACTCCTGCCAACAGCAGAGGATGGAACTGCACTTGAGACCTGTGCTGCAAAGAGAGGTGTGGTAGCATCTGTGATCCACAGCTTACAGTGGTGATACACCGACTGGCAAGACCATGTACTAGTCAGGTTTTATGCTTTCCCATCATTGAGCCCTGTCTGGAGATGGATCCCTGCACCCTACCATGAATGCAGCCATACGATCCTGCTACAACACCCTCTCCTGGGAACCTCTCCTACCCTTCTGTTTCATCTGAAATGGCAGTGCTGAAAAAAAAAGCATGATTCATTTTTGTCTTAATTACACTTTTAAAGTTTGTCTGTATATTTACATACTAAATGCAAGTCAGGAAAAGCAAAACAAATTGGTGCTTTAATGGCTGGAAACCTATCTGATTTTGAATGTGTTAATCTTTCACAGTTTAATTTGTGTTGTGAATTTCTAGTGACGCAAATTTTTGGTTTCTAGCTTTTTTTTTTTTTTTTAAAGCAAGTCTGAATCTGTCCTTTCAGACAAGAAATTCTTGATAGAATAGGATTTTAGAAAACTTTGCCATTTTCTTTTGTGGTCTGCTGATCAAGTCTCAAGAGCATATTTTGTCCTCTTCAGTGTTCCCAGTTACGACTTGGTTTGTCATGAATAAATTTACTTGCTTTTTTGTGAAATATATCCCAGTCCTCTGTAATTTGTTTATGAATAAGTTAGTGTTTGTTAAACAGATGTAGCTTTGCTGCTGTGTAATTCGCCTTGAATGACTGACTCTGTCTTCAAAGATAGTTGAAGTTAGGCCTTCTCCTTTAAGGGCTGACATTCAACATAATGCCTTTAAACAAAGGAATGTAAAAAGATATGTATTTTTGTTCTAATTTTCGACTTCTGGTTTTGGTTTTGCTGCTTGCCCAGTACGGAGTAATTTTACAATGTCTGACCGTTTAGCCAGCAATTTGTAGGCCTCTTCCTACATTGTGCTAATGTCTTTCCCTCTGCTTAGACTGGGCACCTTTATATGAGTTATTGCTGTTCACGGGGCTCAGGTGTCTTTTGTCATGCCTGAGGTCTGTGTAGCATCCATTGTTCATATTACAAAAGATGTGTAAATTAATATTTGGAGAATTTCTTTTCTCAGTGATAATTTCTCACTGAGCTTCAGCTACTGCCACATCTAATTGTGCCTTGTACCCTTACCTCATAGCTCTGGTATGCAGGAAGGAAGGTCTTTCTGTTCTTGGGAACTTGTATTATTGGGAAGGAGCGTCATCCTGAAAAGATGCTGGATGTAAGACTGAGTAAACTTTTCTTCTTTGTGATTTCTTTGATTCATTCTAGCGTCTCCCTTGATCTGGGCATAAAACTGTTTCAGCTGAGTCTGTCAAACTCAAGAGTTAATATTACTGTTGAGCTGCCATATTTTGATGCTGCAAGGTTGTACTGGATGGGAAGTCAATTATGTATATCAGTCTTCTTTTCTTGTCATTTCTTTTTTTTTTTTTTTTAATAAAAAAAAAAAAAACCAGCTCTCTGGTGATTGATGATCTCTTTCCACTAGAATGGTTTCTTGTCCTTGAACCAAACTTTTCACATGCAAACACTACTGCAAGACGTTTCTTTTCAATCAGGTGTATATTTTTCCTCTGGTGATAGTGACCTTCACTGACTGTCCCTTTTATAGGAATGATCCTTCAAGCCCCGTCTCACTGGCATCATGTTATGTGATTGCCTTTTCATTCACGTAGTGCTTCAAGGTGGGATGATTGGTAATAAGCTCCACGCTACCTCTGATGGCTGTATCAAGTTGAAAGAGACATATTCAGGCTGCATCTTTATTTTGCATCTGCGGCATCTCTTGTAGGAATACTTTGCTTGTTTTAGCATTGCTAGGAGCACCCATTCACTTGTTTTAACTGAAGGCAGTGATTGTGTACTTCCTGAAACTTAAGTGTGTATATTTATTCTTTGGTGGTTTTGTATATAATTATAACCTGTGTACTTCCTTCGGTTTCATGATTATTTAATTTGGTTTGTCTGACAGTAGCTTTGCATTATTTTCTTGCGTAATTCTGAGAAAATTTGCATGGTGTAGTACGTAGACTAACATTCATATTGCATTTAATTGTTTGTACTTTGTGTATATGTGTGTCTTTCTCTATACCTAGTGCTATCTTTGCTTTGCAAACAGGGCACTGCATTAATGTTATACATGCAAAATATTATCTTCCAAGGCACTGATCCCTGTTGCTCCCTACTTCAATATGGTGCATTATTTTCTTGTCTGGAAGCTGTGACATAATTATTCCTTTTACCACAGTTAGTGCACATGACCCGTTATATAAAACACTGCTTTACTATCAGGTATTTTTCTTCCCGATGCCCAAGCGTCTTGGTATTAAGCTCATCTGTGTTTTGTACTTGTGCATTTGCTTTTTGCTTGCTTTCTTACCTTCTGAGGTACTGGATGAATGGACTCTAAGCCTGTACCACACATCATCTCTGTGTGGATGTGGCCTTGCTCACTAGCTTTGCATGTATTTGTAGGTCTTAATAGAGTTCCTGAGTATTCTTATTTGTTTCCTATATTTTTATTTCCCCTTATTAATCTATTGCACATTAGTTCATCTTTTTTAAGATTTCATAATAGCATGACTTGGCTGTTTCATGCAGATTGGCAACCTACCAATCTGCTTTTTCTCCAAATTCATGATTACGCTTTGTTGGCATATGACAGACATTGTGGATTGAAAATGCTTCTAAAATTTTATATAGATCCTCCTGGTTTGTGCTGAAAAATCCAAATGCTGTTTGCAGCCTGTGGCAGCCATTGCCCATTACAGATGATAATGTGGCTGCTCTTATTCTAGTCCTGTCTAGCTTCACTGCGATTTTTCATTGTGATCAGAAGGATTCCCAATTTCTAACTAAATTCTTTTCATGTCTGTCTGCTCAGGGACAGGAATCTGGTACATTGCCATGATCATTGTTTGCTCTTTGTGTGTGTGTGTGTGTGTGTGTGCAGGAGGGAGATTCAGCATTCTTAGCTTCTGATACCAGGTATCTGGAGGAGCTAATTCCTTTCTGTCACCAAGTTCACTGCAGGAGAATAAAAGGAGATGGAGCCAAGGAGTCTTACACTTGAGCTTTTTTCCTTTCTGTTTGTGTACTATCCCATCTCATCAAGCTTTTTTTAAATGCAGAGCTCTCTAGATGTTGCCTGTGAATATGCCATAAAATCTCCTATTGGGTAGCAGTATAATCGTAAAACAGCAAGCTTGGGAAACCAGCTTTTATTATCTTTTTTTTCTTTTTTATTTTAGTTAACTCATCTGAAAATGAGTTGGAAAGAGATTGGTTACCTCATTAATGAACATTTGTATAATCCTTGGAGTCTTGTGAATGAAAAACTTGATTGAACTGCAAAATTGGTGGTAGTGATGGCTGTCTTTGTTCACACTCAGCTTTATTATTGCAGCTGCACACTGAACCGTTTCCCCTCCTTGCCTGTACTTGAGCATTTTCTTCTCTGCACACAACAGTCTCAACAGCTTGCATTTTTTTAAAGAGCATAAATACGTTGCTCGGTTAGACCAATGGTCCATGTAGCCCATCGCTCTGTTCCAATAGCAGCAGCACTCCCTTGTAATCCCCAGCATCCACCATTACTGGCTTAGGGATGTTTGAGGTACATTCCTGCCTCTTTCCTTTATCATCTGTTTATGGACATATTTTTGCAAGAATTTATACTCCTTTTGCTGTAAGATATATTGGTTGAAGCTTATCAGTATTGAACTTCTTTACTATCTGTTAGCCTGTGCACCTGCTCTTAAATGATCTGCCATCTTTTGCATTTGATATAATTCGCAGTGTTCACTTATTTATGACCACTGAGTATTTTAAAAGTCAAATCTTCTTCTACTTCTACCTGTTATCTATCTAACACTGATATCCCACTTGACAGTATTGATCCTAATTCCACAGAACTGCTGGATCATGTTGTGGATTCAGGTTAATCTCCCGAAAGGTCCAAGGTTTCCCCAGTGATTCACCTGAGCGTAAAGTTGGAGTCTGTTCAGTGTCTGTGTCCACTTCTCTTGGCTGGGCCCCAGGATCCCTAGCAGGTTCCTGCCTGTAGGCTGTCCCCTGTCCTGTCCCCTGTCGTCAGTAGTTCCCAGGCACTATGCCTTCTCTGTGTGCCATCCAGAGCTCTCATCGATTTCAGCTTCAGCTCTTCCTTGGATTGAAGGTCAGGGTGACCCTATGGATTACAGAAGCTGTTCTCCAAGGGTTCTTGTGCCCTGCTGAATGAGGGCAAGAATCTTCCATAACAATTGCAACATACAATGGAAGGTAGACAGCTTTTGCTGGAGGATATGGCCCAAAGTGTGTGTTCCATGTGCAGAGGCCCTGATCATAGTGCAGCAGGTGGGGAGAGGACACTGTATCTCTACCTTCGTATACCAAACCTTACTTGGCTGCCTGATCCCCATTGTTTCCCACTGAGCAGGGCTGAGTCTGCTTGTGGTCATGGGCAGAAATGGGAAAGGAAGAGATGCTGTTTTTACTAAAAGCTTACTTACTTCGTAACCTTTGGCCATTCTTCAGATTTTAAAGTTAGTTATTCCTAAAGATAATTCCCTGTCCTTGTAATTAAGCTGTCACCTGAGAGCTCACCTCAGAGATGTGTTTCCTTTTCCTTTTTTTGTTAAAAACAAATAGGTTGAGTTATGCTGTGATTTTCATCTTGGCAGTATCCTCAAAAAATCTCAGTTGGTCAGAGACAAGCTTTTTTTTCCTTGTGGAAATAGATCAAATTGGTTTTAATCAAGCAAATTCAATTTCGTTGTTCCTCTTTTTGATCTTAGGAGAGCACTTTCCCTTAATTCAAGTTTGTCTAAACTCTGTGGCTCCCTAGGGCTTGTGTGACAGAATTGCACTTGTCACTAACTCTAGGACTCTTCCTTGGCTAGAGCCTGTTTATAAAAATCTCTCTTCTGAATTGTATGAGTGATCTGGGTATCATGACTTAGTGCCCTTCTAGATAGGTATTGCCCTAATTTTAAATAATATCTTCAATAGCGTATTAGAAATAAACTGGGATTGTCTTCTTCCTCACTGAAGACATTTGCTTTAACCTTACCTTGTTAAGTAAGTGCCTGAGTTTTGTAAAGATGTCTTAGAAAGCCTAATTAATTGTGGCTGCAAAATTTGCACGTAGTTGCAAGCATGTAAATGTCATTCATAATTTTCTGGATTTCTCCTACTACGTGTGCTACGTGAAGTATTATATTTTAAAGATATTATCTTTCTATTGTGGATTCTAGGGTGAGGTTCTCTACTAATTTCATTATGCTACGGCTTTATCTATCTAAACTGAGGTGCTGGTAAAATTTATTTTTTACTCTAGAGCCTTAAGAAGCTTAATTAAGGACAAGAGCCTCTTGTTCAGTTGGTCTTCAAATAAAGAGCAAGGAGTGCAGTGCTTCTTCCAGGGAGCTTAACAGCAAACTTTATATACGTATGCCCATTAAAAAATTGATGTAAACTGTAAAGTCACAATATGAATTTCTTAGCAAAGTTCTCTTCATGGGTATACAAATGTTGGACTTCTATGAAAAATATTTTCTGAAGAGGAGGAACTCCATAATATATTTACTCTCTTTATACCCCTTTTTTTTTTTTTTTTGGCTTGATAGAGGAAAAAAATCAGTTCAGGCCTACTAAAGAATATTCCCTGCACTGGATCACTTAGTTCTGTGCAAGCATTTAATATTGAAGACATTACTTTCAGGTTTGATCAATAGATTGCTTATGTTGTCAGAAGAGTTACACGCTGTCACTTTTGCTCTCTGTCCCTATGACAATTTGAGCATTCTGATGCATGCATGCAAAGACAGACTTTGGTTTGTACAAATGCTGTTGTAGGCAACCTTGAAAACTGCAGTTTTGGGTGTTTTTTTGTTAAAATTTCTGTGAATAATGATAATCTCTGAAGAGCCAAAGGAGGCCAAGTGTGGCTCAAATGATCTTATTACAATGGAAAGCTGCGAAGATCTGGCCCAACTTAATTACATGGCGGGGGCTTAGAGGGTGATTTTTTTCAGTATTTGACCTCTGTGGAAAGGCAGAGCAAGGAACAGCGGATTGGGAGTACTGGAAAGAGAAGGAAGATGTTTTACTTCGTTTCTATCAGACAAGGCTTTGTAGGCCTCAAAGCTGCGTGGAGTCCTGAAGAGCATGAAGCAATGGTCAGATGAACTGAAAGTGCTAACAAACGCAGTTAGCTGCCAGTGGGGTTTCTGAAAGAAAAGCTGGGGTGAACATTGCAAGGAGAGGATGAAGTTGAGCTCTGCAGGGTGTAACAATAGCTCTTTTTTTATTTGGCTGGAAGGGCATCCAATGGAAATAATCAAAGCAATAAAAGCTTTGGGGAAACTAGAAGATAAATTTGGCAGCAGCTTTTTGGGGACATTTGAAATGAATAAATTTTTAGCAGCTGTGGGAAGGAAAAATCATCAAAACCAAAATAAGAGGGACCCAAATTGGTTTGTACCGACGTGTACACAACACAATAATGTACTTTGGAAATGTTATATGGGAAGTAGCTTTGGGACACTGAAAAGGTTTCTTGCGAGGGAAGAGTCAAAGATGACCCGCTGACTATGGGACTGAGTATTACAACTGCGGTGATTATTTGCAGAAATATTCTGCAGTATTAACTGAGATATATTGATTATTTCTCACACATGTACTGTGGATTCAGTGAGCGAGATGAGCAAATCCTGTTTTTATTTCTTAGCAGAAATGTCAGGGAACAAACATTGGCTACCTTTACCAGAATTTCTGCTAGCTAAAAGAAAAAGCAGTGCTTTAAGGGGTGTGGAAATATCTGTAAACTAACTAAAAGGAAATGGATTTTTTTTTTTTAAATAAATAAAGCTTGGTTTATATTTATTATATATGCCTGTGTAGCAGTGTCATTTTTTTCCAAAATTACAAATAACAAAGTCTCAAAGTTGGAAAATGTGTTCAAACCCACATTATTCTGGTTGTACATTTTATTACCCTTCCATTTTCCTCTACTAATATTCACATTTCAAGGAAAGAGATTATATTAATTGGTTGATGGTATGTAACAGACGTATTCAGGGTATGGAAGTTAAAGGTAATCTAGAACTGGATTGTAGATCATCATAACATTATTATTTCAAGCAATTTGCGTACAATAAAGGTCAATAATGCACTGGAAAATGATGTTTGATTTTTCTTTAAAGTTTAAAAAAGTATGTAGTGCTTTGTCATCAGCTAGCAGCAGGAGGGCAAATTATAGTTACATTAAACTGTGCTTGCTCTATAAATCACAAATCTTGTTAGCAAAGAATTAACATCATAACTGGTTATTTAAAAACTGCCTTTAGCTCTGAATAAGGATTGGCTGTAGACATGTTTTAATCGTACTGAAGAAGTAAAAATGGATCTCTTTCTAGAAAGAGCATTTCTGGTGGTAGCAAAATTAATGATTTGGTCTTTTATGAAGTGGTAACGTCTTTCTTGGCCTTAGTTGTGAAAAGGTAATGTGCTATAGAAAAGACTGGTTATCTTTCCCTTCATCCATGGCCCTGATTCTAGATTTTTTTTTTTTAACTTTTTTGGTTTTTTTAAATAATGGAAAGACTTGATTATATCATGAAAGGACATGGACATCTAATTTTCTCACTTTCGTTGGCTGTTTGGGTACAGATGCATGAAAACTATATGACTTCTCAGGTGCGGATTAATAATATGGAAGTCAAGGAGAGAGGTTTGCATTTGGTTTTTTTTCCCTCCAGCATATCAAATATGTTTGGTATGTTTCTGAGACAACAGACAAATTGCTCAGTTGCACGCTCCAAGACTTTACTCCTGCTGGCTAATGAAGTAGAACAAGACATAGAAAAAAAATCCAACTTTCTCATTGGTTTGCTGTATCACATTAATTTTCTTGTGGATTCTTTCAGTGTATTGACAACCTCAAAATGGAGCCTATGCAACCAGTAAAATGTGTATTGGAATGTATGTTGGGGTTTGGTTTTCAGGAGAGTAGTGTTATGCATGTCTTTAATGCAAATTAAAGGCAGTCCACTTATGCTGAAGACATTCCCGTCCTCCTATATTCCCTCTGTGGTTACACTCATTCAATCTCCTTTTCTTGCTGACCTCATGCCCATCCTTCTCTCCTCCTCACAATAGATTGGGAAATGCTACATGAAGAACACCTTAATCTTCAAAAATGGTTTATTTTACTGTGAGTCTTAGCATGTTGTATCATCTCTTATCCTGGTACTTACCTAAGTCAATTCATGCTCTTATATACTGCGAGGTCTTGAAAAGCAGTTTAAGACTATCCTCCCTTACTACTGCTGATAGCTTTGGTCTGAGAGAAATACGCTATGCAAGTATTTTGTTGCTCTTTTGTAATAACGCTGCTACTTAAAGACTCTTCCTAATTCGTTGCAGTTAGGCTGATATAAACAGACATTATGGCTGGATGCTTCTGTTTATTTAAACTCTTATAGCTTAGAGGACTCAATTAGAAGAGAAGAACATATAATGATTGTGTGCAATGCAAAAGAATAAAACAAATAATTTCCACAACCTCTTTAATTTTTTAGATATTTTCCATTTGGTTAACAGATGTGTTGTTCTGCAGTTCTTCAAGCTATTTCAAATTCTGTTTATACATTTTTAATTTTTCTGTAAGCCACAATGTGTAGGCATTAGATACAAAATTCAAATTCATGTTCTTGATGTTTTAAAGGAAGAACCAATATTTTTCATATCTGTCTTTTTTTGTTGTTTTTGCTTTACCTGTTTGTTTTGTCATTTGGGAGGTGTTTAATGCAGCCTTTGTAGGGATGAGAGCGAGCTGTGAAGAAAGATGAATCTTACAGTGACTTGGACCTGTTTTCTTTGTCAGCAATGAAGAGGTCCATAACACAGACTAGTCCTGCTAGCATTTGTTGGGTTTAGTTTGAGACAACGAAAGAAAAAAAAAATCTCCCCAATATTATATCAATCCCAGACAGCCATAATGTGTTGCACTGGATGTATGGTATTCCAGAGTAGAAACTATATTCTGAGTAGATCATTTGAGGAAAAAATTAGATATTTAAGATACCTTGTTATGTTACGCCTTGCATTTTCTTGCATATGTGGCTGTGATGTATCAAGTCAGCTTTTTGGTATGATCTTGTGGGGCACGATAGAGCTTTCCTGAAGCTGCGTACCAGAAAGAACTGGTAGCGTTGAAAAAGACACTAGTTCTTAAACTGCTCAAGTAAGTGGATTTTGAATACTAAATCAGGCTGGAACAGGATTAGCCTAAGTGAACTTTGACATATTTGGTAGAACTGTTTAAAAATCTGTTTTCACTTGTGGAAGATGTATTTAAACTTACCCTTTTTTTATACCGAGTGTCCCAGACAGGGGTGGCTTTTACCTTGGAGTTAGTGGGGTCTTATCCTCACCAAAACCTTACAAAAGTGGCAAAAATACTTCCTGGGCATTCTGCATTGACAGTAAGGTGCCATGGTGGCATAATGGAATGAAAATTAAAGAGAACAGTGTCAGCATCGAATAAATTCTGTGTAACAACTTGTTGCGATATTTAATGTTCATACTACGGATCTCTGATGCCTTTGTGCTCCTTCTCCCTAGCCTGCAGTAGGATTTTCATGTTCTGTCCCCAGGCTCCCTGGGCTGGACATGCAGCCTCTTGGTCTGAGCACCAAGAGGGGATGTGTAGGAGAAAGTTGCAACGTCTTCTGCAAAATAATGGATTTTTTTGTTTTGTTTTGTGTTGGGTTTTTTTGTTTTGCAGCATATAAATATTCTGGCCTGTGCTATACCTGTTGTGTATGAATTTGTTCTGTTTAATGTCTGTTGTATTACACACACATGCATGTCTACTACAAAATTTGAGATCCCCACCAACTAAGAATTTTGCAAGCACCACTGATCCTAGAATAGATTGAATTGTGATTACCACATTGTTTAATAGTAAACACTTTGGACCAAAAATATGAAGCTGTCTAACTCACACAGATGTAAATGGAACTTGGGTATTCAAATATTTTTGTGGGGTGGGGTCCTTTTGTTTGCTATACACTTGCTAACTTCTTTTTTTATTGTTTTTTACTTTTGAATGTCAGAGCAAACGTTGATAAAGGTTTCTCATTCAAACAACAGATTCCACCCACCCCCAGCCCCCTCACCCCCCAAATTTTCAACTCTAGATCACTTCTAAAATATTATTAGTCTTGCATTCATACTATGTGCCTCATCTTTTGGTCCATCTTTTGCTGGTGAACAAGACCTAAAACTAAACATAGGACGTAATCCTACAGACCCTCCCCGGAGGGTTCAGCCGAGGGCTTGCACTAGGCCTGTGGTATCACTTAACAGCCTAACAAAGACAGTGCTGCATGCGTGCAGTCTGTGAACAAGAGTGAGTGCATGGGGTCTCTCCCGAAGGAAGATGAACTTCCATTGCTCTCAGGTACTTTTCAATCACATTGCTCTCAGAAGTGGTCAGATCCTATTGTTTTTCTTTCCAAGTTTCCTACCTTTCAGCACGTGGCTGTTACTGGAACATCTAATGATGCAGAGCATGGTTGATGAGCCCTCGCTAGAGCCATATTCTTGTGACATAATCGATGAGGGTGGATTTCTTTATTGCTTTCTAACTTCATCTATCAACTCATCACACAGAGCTAGTCTACTTGGGGAACAGGGGGAATGTTCTTTTTTACTTTTTCTTACTTTTTTTCTTTCTTTCTTTTTTTTTTTTATTTTTTTTCTTTTTCCTTTCAGAGACACAAAAACCTTGAGCAGAGAATTCTTTGTGTGAAGTGTGGTGCTTTGGGTTTTTTTGATTGTTTTAATCTAGTCAAACTAGCTAAAGGGGAAAATGAATTGGAGATGGTTGAGTAAGTTGAATAAAGTGATTTGGGAGCAGCTAGAAAACATGGAGGAAGTGAGTGACTTTTGCTTGTTTGTGGATTGTCCTCTCAGGATATGTGTGTGTGTGTGTTTTTTCACACATATAAATCCTTTTGAACTACTTTATAGCTAAATTAACTGACAGTATTAGCCATGGGAATAAATTGACCACCAGTGTTATGACATTGTTATTTATGATCCCATGTTAAGAAACTGAGGCAAGGATGTTTAAATGATACTGCCAAGGCCAGAAAAGGCATTGGCAGTTTCTGGTTACTGGTCTGCAGCTTGGGCTCATTGGCCCTCTGAAGGACTCCTGGATAGAAGTCACCCAGTGGTCTTTTGTTTTAGAAATCCATGTTTAATTCTAGTGAAGGTTAATAAAGTCTTTTCCTATTTGCTGGGTTTAAAAAAAAATAAAATAAAAGCGTAACATATGACTTTATTGGTGCACATATATTATAGCTGCTTTGACATTTATGTTTTCCATGCTGATAGATGAATGATTTCTGTGGAAGTAAATCAGTTGCACCAAAACTAGTAGTACAAAGCACCAGGGTCTCCCTAGTCTAAGAGAACAGAAGTTTTGAAATATTTTGAAATATGATTTAACATTTCTCTTCTAGAAGAATTTGCTGGAGTTTTTTGGTCCTAAAACACACATGACAAATTACAACTTGGTGTTTAGTGTAAACATACATTCAAATTTCAAGGAGCTGCCAAGCTTACTTCTGAATAGGAGATTAAGAAATTCCCTGACTTCTTCCCAGACATTTTGTGTTCCCTTCTTTTCTAATTCACCCAACTTTCTTCTGCCTAACTCTGAATATTGTCATCCAAACTTCACTTCAACTTTCAAACTATTGTAACTTGTTACAGTGTTTTCCTGCCAGCAGAAAGTGATCATTTGTTATTCTTATCAAAGTTGTTTTCTTAAGTAATGCATGTTTTTAAATATTTCCTTGCAATCACTTGCTTATAAAACACAAAGGCAAATCAGATGTAGAAAGAATGTGCTAAGCATCATAAAGATTTCTGAGAAATTATTAGGTAATTCAGTGATTAATGTCATGATTGGGACTCGGGAGACAACATTATTATGTATTATGACAGGGTTTGTAGGAAAGGTATTTAAAGAGATTTTGAAAAATCTATACCAGCACTTTTGATGAAGAAAGTTTGCTTTCATGCCACAATTTGAATAGCAAAACATTTACTTGGATTCACTGGCCCCCTGTGGATTCCCAAATGATTATTCTATCTTCCCTAACTGTGAAACAACATGAAATACTATTATTATAACCATCTCCCATTACAAAATAGCAGTGACTAATATGTAAACCCAAGTGTACAGTGAATTTATAGGATACACCACTCTTGAATCTATAAACTTGATATGGTCTTTGGGGAATCTGTCCTTTAAGACAACAGTTGAATTAAACTGTATACAAAGATACCTAAAGCTCTGAGGTTCCTCTTCATCTGTCCTGACCCAGGTGCTGAATTTGGAATAGGTCTTATTAGACTGATATAGTATTTCCTGCTTTGGGAAGGTCTGTACTGAACAATGGGATTCAGTTGCTTCAACATAGGTGTCTAATGCCATTTCACGTGTTCTGGGACAGCAAAAGCATGCACACTCAACTGGTAGGTATGACGCAGCCTTCCTGGAAAGTCAGCTAGAGACTAAGGCTTGTAAAATAGTGGTAGACACGGATTTATGGTAGCTGATGTCCAGCTAATTTGTCTGGAGTATTTGTCAGAACAAAGATCATAGACTCTTAATGGAAAACAGCTGACCGAAAAATCAAAGCTAATCAGTCGGCTTTGGTACAGTTGTAATAACAGGCAATGCTGATCTGAGAAGACGAAAAACAGATTTTGATTTCTTCTGTGGAGGGGGAAAGAAAAGGGTATATGGACAGAGAAGGGCCTTTAATAATTATTTTCAAAAGAGGCATTTTCCTCTTAGAGGCATTTTTTTATTCACACTTCCTTAAGGTCTCCCCTATTGAAACGTAGCTATGGGAAGGAAAATGCAGTCTCTATGGAAATCAATAGGAGTTCTCCTGCTGATTTCAAGGAATAAAGCTTTGATCACTATATATATAAACTACTTACCTAGAATTAAGAAGTCTGTCCCTTGCTCTAACATGTGTGCCCTCATGACGTATTTTCGTTGCGCCTGTTCCCATAAAACTGGAGGCTTTCGGATGAGACCTTTATATCTTTCTCTTTATAGAATTGACATCCCTATGACACCTTTTTATCAGATAATGTTTGTTCTGGCACCTTTTCCATCTGCTTTCTCCCAAAGTGTGCTGGTTTTGGGCGCTGGATGGCTAGTTTCTCTGTTACAGAGATGGCAAGATTTCAACATACTATAAGAATATAGTCTCTAAAGCAGTTGGGGTAAAGATAAATCATAAATTCATGTATAATATTTATGTTGTTCTTTTGGAAGACTGCTCAGTGATGCAAAGTTCTACTGGTAAGACTCTTCATTGTTGAGGATTATGAAAACATCTGAATATGTCTTACATGTTTAAGTATGGGTTTTTAAATAGCTGTTTTTCACACTGGCTAAATGTTACCAATCAGGGAAGTGACATAAAAGAATGATTCTTAAGTTAATGCTCTTTGCAGTTTCCCTGTGTATTCTGTCTCACATAGATTTCTTCAAAATAAGTGCTGCAGCTTTCAGAAAATCTTGTTTACAACCACATTATTTTCAGAGTTAACTTTCTGCAAAATCTATTGTCTCCTTAAAAGCAATGGCAACGCAACTTTCTTCTGTAGCCCATTGTTGTGAGTGTGGCCTCATTGGTAGCAATAAGGTAGTTTCTGAAGGGAGCTGACACCAAAAGCAATGAGCTGCGTTGTGTTGTTACTGTTATTCACAACCTTTAATTCAAAGGCATCGCAATAAGAAAGTGATACCATCAGCTCAAATAGCATTTTGCTTATTCCTTCTTTAGAAGTGTCGTTGACCTGTGGGGAAACTATGGGATGACCAGGCAGTTGCAATACAACACACTCAAAGGCCAGAGTAGTAAAACATATTACTAAATGTCAATGAATACATTTAGGCATTGGGATTCAGAAAACGTACCTTATTTTCAAGACTCAGATTGGAGAGAACAGAAAGCAGCACACAGATCTATGGCAGAGACACAGATCAATGGAGGACACTTTTTAAAAATGTATAGGTCTAAAAATCTTTTAAAATGTCTTTTGGAGGACTGGGAGAGTTAGTAATTAATTTTGCATTGACTGGTTGTAAAATATACACAATTAAGGGAGTGTCTTCAGCCCCCAGGTGATTAAGATTCGGGAACTGGAATAGGTATGAATAGAGGGCCATTATCCTATCACTGATGGTGTGAGCAGAACAGCTATTCCTGTGCACGGTGTCCTTGCGTCAGCACAGGGCTCGTGGAAGGCAATTACCAGTTACAGAACTGGAGCACAGTTCCATTTTTACCGAAACCTCCCAGAGGATTATACTCTGCCTCCTAAGGGATGAGCCAGGGATTATGGATATGAGACAGTTTTATTCGTTAAACAATAGCAAAAATAGTCTTCCATTCTTCTTTTGGATTCAATAAAAGGGCTTATTTTGTGTATTATTTGATGCCCAAAACATGCTAAGTGCAATGGTAAAAATAAATAGCAGTCAAAGAGTTTATACTATGATAGATCTTGACATAGTGGGTAAGAAATAGCTCCAGCAGAAGAAGAGAGAATAAGGTTTTCAAACTACTCGTTCTTGGTTTTTGTTTTTTGTTTGGGTATTTGGTTTTTTTTCAGGGTAGTAGGATGAACAGTTTCTTTGTTAGGTTGTGAATTAAGCCTTGATACTTAAATGAGGTCCAGACTTCCTCCAAGTTTGACAGAGGAAGAGCCAAAGTTCTGGTTTTGGTGTTAGTTCTGGATCAATATCAATAGTGCAACGTCCTAGTTACAAGGCGAGACTAACTTTCAACAATGCTGCTTCTTCATTAGTAAAAAAGAGTTTGCATTTTCACAGAAGTGAATGACAGCCAAATTTTGTTGGTCAAGGTCTGAAATGTTATCTTCTCAACTTCTAACTCTACTTCTTTCTTAGATTCATAAATGTCATGCCAGCTTCTTTCTTAAACGCAAAAATTTTCTCCTTGATTTTTTTCAAGGAGCACACTTGAATAGGAACAGATGGCACCTGATACTTTGAAACATGAGGGCCTTTTCTATAAGTGATTTTTAGCTGTGGCTCTTTCTGTATTTTGAGCATGTAGCTTTGCAATTTAAATAGTATATGGATTATGCCCGTTACCTCAGGATCCGCTGTGTGACCACACGTGACCGCACTGTCCTAACCACTGTGTGAGTTTGTGCAAAGATATGGTCGCTCCTTTGAAGTTATAAAGTTTATTGATATACATTGCTATCTGTTTCAGAAGAATGGAAAATCATATGTCATATAACACATAGGTGAATATTTAATTTGTTTTTATTTATGCTGTTTTCACAGCTTTTGTAATCTTCTCCCAATTTAATTTTACCTTCACTGTCTAAAGTCATGCAGCTCAGTAACAGTTGTGCCTGCACTAAATGGCTGAGTTAAAAGGCAGTATTAATGCTTGGGCAACTCACAGGGGTATATGCACATGTTCTTCTATTTGGATTGCATTAAATGAGTTTTCAGAACCATATGGCAACGTACCTTAACTATTCTTTCTAAAATAGTCTAACTGTTGCAGCCTTCTGTTCTAATTAGTTACATCTTCTGAGCTTTACCAATTCACTGGAAAAACTGCACACTTAATATTGCTTAAATTTTACACAAATGCCTTTTGTTCTTGTGGGTGTATTTTAATACTGTGCATGTGAAATGCAGATAGCTTCTTAGTTACTTGCTTTACTTTTAATATCTCCCCAGACAATGCATCACTATTTTGAAACGGTTTCCATTGTTTATTACAGTCAAAAGTATTTCTGCTAAATTGTTGGGATTTGATAGGTTGTAGAAGTCATACAAATATGCTTCCTTTGAAACCAGAAGACTATTTCCTTGCACAACTACGGTGAAATATATTTGCTATGTCCATTCCACCCCCTTGGGGGCAGGGGGAAGCGGAACACAGTGTTTCAAATGGGAGCGTGCTAGCCCATCATTTCTAGATGTTTGAATATTCTCCTGAAATACATTCTTCTTCAAGGACTTGGTGTTACATAAAGGAATTGGCCAATTTTTAACTACTGTTTAAAGGTAGTCAACTCATTCTCATATCACAAGTAAGTAATCATAGGGTTTTGCAAACTTTTCTTTTGCTCTTACACCTTTTCTCTTGCAATGGCAAACACAGCAGCATGTTCTAGACCACTGAGCTGTACTGCTTTATGCACTTTTCATTAGCGACTGCGATAAGAATGGTATGGCTTGTACTATTCAGTCTATTAAAGGTGGAGCTGTGTCTGCATCACGTGTAAATTTTAACTTGTCTCTTAGATGGGAGTATCACATTTGTTGTTTTTATTATCCAAAACAGTTCAGAAAATGAAAGAAGCACTAAAAGTTGGTTGCCATGAGCATATGAACACTGCTAACTTTTTTTAGAAATTAGTAGGCTCTTTGTGTTTGTGTGTAGAAGAGAGGAAAATACCTACCATAGGACTTTTTCATCAGTAAAAAGAGAAACTCCATTCTCTTGTTCCCAAAGGCACTGTGCAAGTAGAATAATATAAGCTGTAATATCAAATAAATCACATTTACATTTCAAAAGCATCCTTCATAAAAGTGCCCCAGAGGGCTGTATCCAGCTAATAAAAACACAAATAAAATAAAATATTTAACAAGCTATATCAAGCACAGGTAGGGTGTGCATGTTTTGTAAGCCTGACCTTAAAAATGGACAGCAAATCAGAATTTTTCAAAGAAAATTTTAAAAATAAAAAAATCCAATGTCTGTAGCTAGGGACCAAAGAACACAAACGCACAGTGCAAGGGATCCATAATATCTGCTCATGGATCAGAGAGGAAAGCCGCTAACAGAGATATTGGCCTGAACAAGAGAGAAAAACGGTCATATGGGCGTGAAACACCACAACACTGCACTGAAGAGCAGTGGTTTTGCAGGAAAAGCAAATAGGGCTGCCTCCATTGATTGTTTGATATAGGACTAAAGTTGTAGGATCAGACACTCAAAATTGAAATGCTTTCTTAAAATTAAATTTATTCCCAGATTACCGCAACTGGGTTGCACTTCCAGTTATACTTTGAAAAGAAATGAATGAAGTGTGGAGATTTATTTTTAAAAAAGGCAAAGACAGGTGGCCTTGCATGGCCTTTGAGCCAAGGACATTTTAAGCTGGCCTTTTACCACAAACACTTTCATGCTATCGCTTTTCTTTAGCATCAAAAAGGTTCCATTTAAAGGGTTTAAAACAGGGCAGACCCACACACTCACGTGTAATGTTACTGTGTCTCCTTAGCTTCTTCAGAGTCTTTTGGGTTGCTCTCCAGGCAACTTTATTTAAACTTTTTTTTTCCTTCTTAGGTTGTAATGCAGTATTTTTGCCCTGTATTTTTGCTGCTAGATATTGTTCTGAATTGGACTAAAACTGTTGCTACCAGTGGGGGAAACAATAGTTGCCCTTCATCTGGGAAAAACGTATAAGACATCTCTGTGTCATATGTTCTGTTTACAGAACAGATGGCAGAGCAATAGCTGCTTCCACTTCAAACATGAGCAAGCACAGGGTGCATGTGGGCAGAAGGTTTCATTGCATATGATTTTATGGAGGCTTGGATATATGGGCAAGGGAAAGTAGAAGGAGTACTAGAGCAGTGAGAGAGGGCTGTATTTAAAGCATTGGATGTAGTCACAAAATCCTTGGCAGTCTAGTCCAGAGGAAAAGCCAAAAAGTCCTGGATTGAATGTCAGCTAGAAAGAAGTTTGTCACTGTGTGAGTAAACAAAATACCTCCTTTTACCTAAAGTTCTGTTGCATTCAAGGCAAGTCTGTTGGGTTTGGTTGGTTTGTTTGTTTGTTTGTTGTTGTTTTGGGTTTTTTTTTGTTAGCAGACAGAATTGCATGAGATACTTGGTTCTATCATAAATTTCTCATCCTAATCAACATAAACTGCAGGACTCCTGAGTTGGCTAATGAATTCTGTCAAAAAGGATTATCAGAAATATGAGTTCTGTGAATTTGCTTTCATGTCTTAGGGTTGCTGTAAGCAAAAATCTTATACTTTCTGCATGGAAACATTTTGTTTCCCAATAATAGATAAAAGTTAATGTATTTATGTACAAGCCCTAGTAGTCTCTTCTGACTTGTGCTGGGCCATGATAAGCCCTGAACTGCGCTGCTGTATGCTCATGGTGCCACTGGAACTTGCTTTATGGTGGCCAATGTTGAACAGCTGTTGCACCGCCAATAGAAGTCTGAGCACTTTACTTGTGACCTTATGCAGATGTTGAAACACCTTTACATTGACTCATTTGTCTTATGGACATATCGTTATCTAACCCTCTTAACGAATCTCTCTGTCCTGGAGACAATCAGAACAGACACCAACAGACTATCTAAAGTGAGTTTCTTAATGAGTAAAAAGTAATTCCATCAGTAGTGGAATTCATACAACCTGGTTGCCTCAGGATGGGGATTTTATGTCATTGTATGCTTCCCTCTCTCCTTCCACCTCACAATATCTCTTGCTTTTCTGGCTGCTTCCCTTCAGCCTTTATGAAATGGCATCTCCTTGCAGTACCTCTGATTTTTTTTTCCTCTCATTTGTCTAGCTCTTTTCCTTAGTAGCAGGGCTCTCTCAAATCAATGCTATGACAGATCCTGAGCTCCAGGAGCTCTGGGTAGCTGGCTAGTCTGTGTGTATTGGTATGGTCCAGAAGTGCAGTGAGTGTGGATAACTTTTGAGTATACCCTGTGAAGCAGATTTTCACAAAACTTGTAAGGAAACATGATTACTGAACGTGGTGAATGGACAGGCAGGATATAGTTGTCTGTGACTTCTTTTCTTAGAACAGCAAGCTATAAATAACAAATGAGAGGGAAGATGCTGGAAAAATAACGGGATGCTGCTCACCACTTCTAATGGCCCATCTGCTGAATCTTACGTGTTAGTGCAGACTCAATCAGTTCCTATTTGTTTCATGCAAGTATGAAGTACCTTCTGTACTAGTCAAGGTTGTAGTGACAGACCTGGTTTTGTAACTGATGGTTTTATAGAAAGGGCAGGGCTAGGTAGGACTCGTGAGTTTTCTTTATACTTAGGCAACCAGGTCAAGTGTGAATATAATGACACATCCACCAATTGGCCAAGTAACAGTTGTCCTTCTCTCTGGGCATCCCTTCCTTCTCCCCTGTGCATGCATGTATTTCCTTCTCTGTTTTCTGATGCATACTGCAACTTCTTTATTCCTCAAGCGAACTTTCAGCCTAGTTTGCTTTTTAACCTTTTTCTATTTGTATGTATGTGTGCAAATTAACAATAGACATTACCAGCGAATCTGGGCCTCCCCCTTCTGAAGACAGTGTTTCATTTGTATCATGACTTTGCCTCCAGGAATTCTCACCCTGTATATGTATGTCACTGCTGTCAGCTCAAACACAGACCATTAGCAGCAGGGAGCTTTTTACCCTGGAGAGCTCTTTTGGTGTCCTACAGTTTTCTAAATAACATCAACCTGTAGTTTGTCCGTGTTTGGCTCTGTGGTATATGAAATGTTAAGGCCCATTAAGTTTTTGCAGCAATTGAAATTTTTGCTGGAAGTGGTCTTGGGTATTTTAAGCAATATAAGGATGGGTATAAATAGAGTAGCATTTTGAGGTTTTGTTTCACTTAAACTCTCATCTCAATTGAATTACAGTGAAACTGTAGTAAAACATTTCATCTAATTGTTAAATAGTTCAGAGGCAGAGCTCAATTTTAGATGAGATTTGCAGAATATGACAGCTCATAAAACAGCCTTACTAGGGGTGAGGTGTAGACTTCACTGGCAATCTTCCTGTGGTTTGTACAAAATTCAGTCACTGGTTTTGAAACAATTGATTAGAACCAATTGATCAGAAATTATCTTCCACAAAAGATTGAGGTTTTTCTTTGAAAATAGCAAGAATATAAAAAACAGTCAGAGCATAGTTTTTTCTTCAATTTATCTTGCCTTATAGGAATAGTATAGCCTTTCCCACTTCCTTTGCAATTTCTGTCTCTTAGTATGTATTTTCAAACCAGTGAAATTTTGGAACAACTTTTAAAACAACATGATGAAAAGCAGTGCTGTGAAGTTGGAAGGGATGCCTACCTGAGTCAACTCATTTAAAGGTGACATCTTCAGAGTCAGCCTCCTGTGCTTGCCTCAAGTTTGTGTAGATGAAGTGCTTCTAGAGTAGAAAAATACTCACTAGCAATTAACAAAGTAGTTCAGTCATGAGAGTTCCTGGTTGGGAGTTACAAGGCTACAAAATCGGCAGCAAGTTGGCCTTTGGCTTCTGAAATAGTTGAGTTTGCTTACTTGCTGGATGCCTTTTTTCCTGACAAACTCAAGCCTTTATGAGGGAGAGCTTTCCTGAAGTACGGTCTGAAATATGTAGACATTTTAATATTGTGTTTTACTCATAGGTTGCTTTCCTTTTGGCTTGAAGTATTCTGTTCCTGTGCATTAGCTGGACACTTGTATCTAAATACTTCTGAACTCTGGGGAGACTATGATCAAGTGGATGGTAAAAAATCAAGATACATAGATTTGGCCCAAACCTTGTCCTTGTTTGACACTTGCTTTCTGTATACCATACGCTTTTCTTGAGGACAGGATACAGGAGGGAAAGTACTATGTGCATCTCTGACAAAAGTTGAAGGGAAGAAATGTAAACTGAAAATAGAAATACTTTAAGGGTATGGAAACATATCCTTGTTTTTTCCATAAGGGATGCACTTGAGGTAATTTACTCTTATCTCAAGTAATGTGAAGTAAGTGAAAGGGAAATGAAAGGATATTCATTTCACAACTTCTTATCTTTTATCTGCTAACAATATCGAAGGGTTTCTCTTAACAGTTGAAATGTTAAGTGGTTCAGAAGCCTTGCTTGCTCTCTATTTGCTAGGTAGATATAATTTGAGTATTTATGAGAGGGATATTATCCTGCATGATGGATTTTTACCCTCCTTTTTACTGTTTATTTACAAGTCAATAGTGTTACTATAAAGCCAGCAATTCTTGGCCTTGGAAAATATAAACTGTATATATTTTTGTCTTCATGCTGATAAAT
>NW_008824053.1:10546791-10547636 GCF_000699105.1 Pygoscelis adeliae | reverse complement strand
TGGGGGATAGTTTCCAACAAATTTATAACAAGGTGCTGTTTGAATTAAGTAATTTCAGACTCTGGGCCAAATTAAGTTCCAGTGAAGTGGGTAGAGTTTTGGCAGAAGTGTGCAGGGTCCCTGATGGTCCTGGCATGTGCAGTTACTCTGTGATGTAGATGGGCTCCAGGCAGAAACAGGAGCAGTTCGTGACTCCAGATCAGCATTCAGATTCAAAACAGTCACTGCTTTGGCCTGAATTCAAGCCACAAAGGTTGAGAAATTGAGGACCCAGGATCCCTTATGCATCTTCCATTTGGGACTGTTTGGATTCTGCTAATAATTGCAGTGCAGAGGCAAATTTTGGTGTTTCTTGCCAGTCTTAGTTTGGAGTACAAGACTAACAGGTACAGTAGAGTTATGGGCTGGCCTACAGAGTTTGTCTGGCATTTGAATGCGGATCAGTCTCTAATTTCTATGGGGTGCAGGTTTGACTTCAGGAAATTTACTATTTGTCTTTTGACTGCTCCGTTTCTCAAGATGCTGGAAAAAAGGGAAGCTCTGCCATATAGTTTTAGTTTAAAAGCAGCATGTGTCTACAAATACCTGATTCTGGCTGTCCTGTGAAGGGTACATGGGGTGCTTATCATGATTAAATCCAGCATAGACAGTGGAGAATGCTGAAACAGGGCTTATGGTAGCTATAACTAGGCTGCAGGAAAGTCTGTGGGAATTGGAGTGCATTGCTAACACGCTAGCTTTTGTGCTATAAGGGCAAATCATTCCCAAAGGCAGATTATGACAGTGCATCTTTAAGGCATCTAAATGTCTTTGAAATTTCTAATCCCAGTCTGCTTGCCAGTTTA
>NW_008824053.1:10536608-10546762 GCF_000699105.1 Pygoscelis adeliae | reverse complement strand
AGCAGCACTCAAAGACCACTAATAGTAGCTTTTATGCATAGTGGTGAACAATTATTGAAATGTTAGTGGGACTTCTGTATCAAGGGTGTGCAATCTAGTCCCAATTCTATTTAAACCACAAGATAGGAAATTAGGTGATTTCCTATTTGCAGGAATGGAGATGGCCTTCCTTATCAGCAGATCAGATGAATCATCTTTGCTGTGGGACTTACTGTGGTAATGTGATTAATACAATTTAGTCTGAGAAATTGGTGCAGATGTGTCTGTTTAAAGGGGAAAAAAACCAACCCTGCCCCACCAACAGTAAGTTTCTGAGCATTTTCTTTATTTTCTTTCTTTTTCTCATCCTGGATTCAGTTTGATGAATCTGATATTGGTCCAAGAACACAGAATTTGTACATAGCAAGGAAGGGTTAGTATCTAGTTCACACAGCTGCAGTTTTTAGTATGTCCACAGGATTTAAACACAGCAAATAATGCTGCATGGCTGCATGCCTTTACATTTTATGTTGCGCTGCCCCGTATCATTGTATGCATTATATCCTTTTGATTTCTTAGCTTTCATTAGCAAGTGGAACAGGGTGCTAGTGTGCCTAGCCCACAGTGCATGACACATGATGTGCTTTTTCTTTAGTTTTCAGAAGCTTTAGTAGAAATTATTGTCTTGATAGTCTGCACTGCTGTTTGTATAGATTACTGCTTTTGATTTTTTAAGTCCGGAAAACTGTAAACTATGAAAAAGTCCTGTGACCTATCAACAAAAAAATGACCTGAAAATTTCTTTGGCAGCAATAGAGAGGCTGTTCTGAAAATAACTGAATGGAAGCATGCTCCTTGCACTTGGGCAGTAATGACCTTTAAAGGAATGCTGAGTCACATTATAGAGATCCTCTTTATAGGCTATGAAAATGACATGGCACTTCATCCTCCTATTGATACACCAAATTTTAATTTACCAAAGACAATTTACTACTTTGTTCACCCCCAGTGTAAACATGTACAGGAGACACTGCACAGGAGCCAGTCTCCCACTGAGGAACAAACAGCCCCGGCAAGTAATACTCATCCCTGACATCACACCTTCCTTCCAAATAGAAGATGCTTCAACTGTGCTTTCTCTAACATAAGTGTTGTGGCATTAAAAGAAACCCTAATGCTAGTAGCTCGTCTTTCAGACAGCTGATGACAGCAAAAAAGGCCAAGTTTATTTAATGTGTCTCTTGACAAATAATACATCAGTTTGAGCTCTCACCTAGAAATCTAGTAAAGCTCCTTTGCTTGGTGCTTTTGTGTCATGGTTTAACCCCAGCCAGCAACTAAGCAGCACACAGCCACTTGCTCGCTCCCCTCCCGGTGGGATATGGGAGAGAATCAGAAGAGTAAAAATGAGAAAACTCATGGGTTGAGGTAAAGACAGTTTAATAAGTAAAGCAAAAGCTGCGCACGCAAGGAAAGCAAAACAAGGAATTCATTCACTGCTTCCCATCGGCAGGCAGGTCTTCAGCCATCTCCAGGAGAGCAGGGCTCCATCATGCGTAACAGTTACTTGGAAAGACAAACGCCATCACTCCGAACGTCCCCCTCTTCCTCCTTCTTCCCCCAGCTTTCTATGCTGAGCATGACGTCATACGGTGTGGAATATCCCTTTGGTCAGTTGGGGTCAGCTGTCCCGGCTGTGTCCCCTCCCACCTTCTTGTGCACCCCCAGCCTACTTGCTGGTGGGGTGGGGTGAGAAGCAGAGAAGGCCTTGACTGTGTGTCAGCACTGCTCAGCAGTGACGAAAACACCCCTGTATTATCAACACTGTTTCCAGCACAGATCCAAAACAGAGCCCCATACTAGCTACTATGAAGAAAATTAACTCTATCCCAGTTAAAATGAGCACGCTTTGGAAGCAGAAATTCTCCATCCATAAACATGGAGGAGTAAATTTATGACTGCAATACTTCCCTTTTAATTTGAAAAACACCAGAACAACAATATGATGGGGCAGTGAGACAATATTTTCTTCCTCCTTGCAGTCAATGGCAGCAAGTTCACACGATTGTGTTTTCTACTCCCATAAAAATAAATATCCCATTCATAAGTGGATCCCCAAGTATCAGTATAGGCCAAGCATCTCCCTTCAGATTAGCTCCCTGTCCCAGTAGTGCTTTCTTGGTCTTGCCTCAAGTTCTGGCACCTGAAGCAAATTAGTGATGCAGGTGGCAAATAAGTGAGGTCTCCCTGGCTTTCACTGACTGCTTGGAAATGGTCACTCTGCTCCAGTGGGTGCTTGCTAGCCCCTAGGACACATGCAATCCTGGTGGTACGGTGAGCTCTTTAAAGGATTAGGAGACCAGCTGGATGATGCTCACTAATAGCAGCATTTCCACCTTTTCCCCAATGAAGCACACAAAAGCTCTCCTTTTCCTTCTGAAATGTCTTACAGCAAGACTGCATGATGTGCACACACAACTATTTTCCCTGGGAAGGAGCTGAGACACAAGGAACTGCAAGTAATGATGGTCGTGCCTGTTAATGCACTTCAGGAGAGTATTCATTTACTGTAGCGATCATGTTAGGAGAACCTGCGAGGAGCAGAGTGAAGGCATGGCTTGCGTGTCACCTTTTCTCTGTGCTAACTGGAGGGAACCTAATGGCTTATGGAGAACACTGGGAGAAAGTAATGAATTTAAAAGCAGTGTCCTTGCTCTTAACCCAGTAAGTTTAGATCTAGGGCATGTTGTAGTAGCTGAGAAGCAAAGCTAATGGCTATATAAATAGGTTGATACTTAGATTAGTGATTGTGCTCGTAGACCAAACAGCTGAAGGAACTAAGATTTAAACCTTGTTCCTTCTGCACTGCAGTATCTAATGATAAACCAACTCCACGACATTCTGAAATCCAGTAACCTTAAACAAAAGCTAAATATATACCTTTTGAGAGAATAGGCAGAAAGAAAAGGAGGCCTTGACAGGAGAAAAATAAGTAAAAAAGCAAAACCGAGACACTAGAGAATAAAACCAGAAAGCATGGAACAAAAGCAAAACCAAATCCACTAATAAGAGAATTGTCAGACAGGAAAAGAAAAAGAGAACAAACAGAGAGCAAGACAGAAGTAATGAGACAGGGGGGAAATCGGATTCAAAATGAAATCTGGTAATGAAAGAACTGTCAGACATAAAATGAGCCAATGTATGACAGTGAATAAAGAGCCAAGGAGACAGAGTAAGGCAATCTTTGAAGAATTAAACTAACCGGGTATGGCCTCCAAAGGTAATTTGAAGAAAAGTTGATACTACTACTGATTTCTAATGAAAAACAAACTCTAAGAAGCACGTCTTTTATGCTCTAAGGAAAAGGGTGGTTTGTTTTTTTTTAAATAAGAAAGTATGCAAGAGAAATCAGGTTGGTTGCATTACTTTTACAACAAGAGAGTTTTGTAGCTAAGACCATGTTGAAAGCAGTTTAATAAACTGTAATGGATCTTGTGGCTTGTGTGCTGAACCTGGTGTGCTCAGATGTCCACCCTTATCTGGATTACTTAAGCTATCTGCATTAGTTTCTCTCATTTAAAAATATAGATTGTTATATATATATGTCTCTCTCTCAGTAAGACTGGAATGGAACAGAATTAAAAACATTGATAAAGGCTTTGATTGTGGAAAGCATTTTTTACCTTGCCAGACATTAGAAATACTATTAAATGTAGTAAAGATCTTTACAGTGGAAGCTACTGAGGGAATCTGAGCTTTTCTCTGAAGACAAAGGTGAAAAGAAATCAGTGGAGGAGGTGGACCATTTTACTCGGGCAGAATAAACTCTTTGACTTCAAGGGATCTAGGATTTGAAAGAAAGACTACTGTTTTAATAGGCTAGCTCAAGAAACCCAGAAGTACACTTAAAATCCTTGTAATGTTGGGATTCTCAAAACTCCTTATGTCCAAAGGGTATCATACAATAAAAAATTAAATGCATATATTTGCAGTGCAGTTTCTGGATGCGTACTGCCTGCTTCAGAACCACTCCTTACTAGCAGCAATGTTATTGGTGATTGCCTATGGAAACAACAGCTTAATGCCCTGTGGAAACTCACCACGTCTTTACTTACTCAGTTTTGGATCAGATCCTAAAGTGGGTTCAGCTGAGATGTTACCAGCATTTTCATTCTCGAACCTTAGAATGCTTTCTCTCTTTCCAGTTAAGAGATCTGAGGATATTTACAGAAGATACTTATACATTGTAGTTACTTGCTTTCACTTGTTCAAAGTACAAAGCTTTTTCTTCCCATTTTGGGCAAAGAGTGAATTCTGGTTTGTGCTGATTTATCAGTGGTACTTACCAGTAGTTTAGCCAAACAGCCCCTTGCTTGATGTATAGCATTCCACTTGACAACTGCTTATTTTATCTTGTTTCTTTTTCTTAGCTAGATGGCTAAAACTTCTCAAGTAGAAGTAAAAACTAATATTAACAAAGAATATACATATTTCCTCATGTACAAGAATATAGATATTTGCACAAAGTGTTGCTATTTCTCAGATACGAATTTTGGAGGGAAATAACGGAAATAGCAACTGAATCACTAATACAGGCAAACTGAGCATGCAGTCATGGACTGAATGCAAGGTCAGGACTGCTGCAGAAAGAAGTCAACCCGTGCCTTTCTGTGTACTTCAGTGACCCTTGGAGGAAGCTCTTTGGAGTTCTAGTGATGTTAAAAATAACTTTATTTATTCTATCTACTTTTAGTTTTGCGGATAACATAGAAGGATGTACTGGCTCTGTGGATACAACGTGGTTTCTTGTTTTTTTTTTTTTCTTTTCCCTATTTTTTTTCCTTAGGAGAAACTAATGCATTTTCTGTGTATGTGGAAAGTGAACGTTTACACTGGGATATACTTGAAGCAGTATTTCTAGCCACATGTATGTAGCTATGTGAAAGTTAGTGGGAAGGTGACATTTGAAGAACTCTTCTGAGAACACTCAGGGTGACAGTAGGGAATGAATAATAGAAGTGGTGCTTGCAGAGAGTTTTCTCTTGTGAGATTTGTCACGTCTTAAGTTATAATGTTTGATGCACTCAAAGTAGTAAGTTACTTCAAGGTACCTTACAATTAGCCACAATTGTAGGTTAATCTGCCTGGAGTTTTTAGTGGGGGGGAGGAGGAGGAAGCGTTCAGAATGTTTGTCTGGTCAGCTGGAGAGAAAAATTCAGAAATGTGGGTTGAAAATACGATTCCATTAGGTAAATGT
The DNA here is from genome assembly GCF_000699105.1 of Pygoscelis adeliae. Classification (NCBI taxonomy): domain Eukaryota; kingdom Metazoa; phylum Chordata; class Aves; order Sphenisciformes; family Spheniscidae; genus Pygoscelis; species Pygoscelis adeliae. Next base: position 10,541,526 of record NW_008824053.1, on the reverse strand, counting down.
TTGGGTTTGGAGATATTTTCTTGGTCCTGCTTGCAGTTTACAAAATGGCGCTTGTCTACAGTATAGTCTTCAAGTGAAAGATCATTTAACAGAGCTCTTGAAAATGAGCTTGAATGTAAGAAATTTGGTCTCCACACTAAAGTTCTGGATCTCAGACGATTCCTCAGATGAAATGCATATCATATTTGGAGGTGAGGTTAATAATTTATATAACTGTATTGGAATTAAGCTACATAGGGTTTCATGTGCTTATAAGCAACTGCATGCAGAATGATGCCTTAAGGATTAAACTTTTGATGGTGGCAATAAATAATGTAGAAAATTCAAATGTTGAATGCAGAAGAGACTTCAATCGGGCAGAGCCTTGCTGAGATTTCTTTTCACACTGCTCTGTTCGTATTCTTTCCACTGTTGTTCCTAAAACTAGTGGGCCTCCTCTTGAGAATTTTATCATGAGCCATGTGTATGCTTTGGTGCAGTTTAAAAATGAATACTCAACTTGAAGGCAAAATGAAAATGCAGGAGGATGGAACCCTATCAGGGTCAGGTCCCAAGGTGAACCTCAGTGCATTTCACTGAACAATTTCTACCCTGAGTTATCATGTAAATGATAATACAATAGTGAAACTCCTGTGGGATTTGAAATCAATAGGGCAAGAGTAGAACTACACATTTGTTGCATTTATTTTTGTTTGTTTTAAAGAGGGAGCTCTTTTATTAGATTTTTATTCAGCAAATAACACAGCTGCTTTAATAGGTAGTCCAGCTAGAAAGTTCTATAAAATTGTTAAAAGGAAGATTGTTAAAAGACAAGAATTCAAAAGCTGAAACATCAAGCAGTGACAGAGTTGGTGAGCTGTGAAACCTTTAACTCTGTATCCTTTTGGGTTTCCTTTATAATGGAGCCATTATAACCTCCATCTACCTGTCAGCCATTATTGTTAGCAACAAGAACTGGGCTCAAAGTCTGGAGCTTCTATGTAGAAATATGAAATAGAATTATTTTGTGCTCCTAATGAGTAATCTGGGAAAAACTTGAGCTTGCATGATGTTTCCCCACTCACACACACACAGACCTTGGTAGCACAGTTTCTGACTTTTTAAGAAGTACATTTCTTAAGAACTCCTTTATATCTGCAGAGATAGAACTGTTGGCTAGGATTTAGAAAACACTATAACAAACTGGATCATTGCGTAGGTAGCATCAGGAGACAGGCACGCATAGGAATGTAAAAGCCAGACATCCCTTCCCTAGTGTACGAGTCTAGTCAGTGCCCCTCTCAGGGGATATAAGGTCTTTTTGTCTTTCACCATGTGGACAAGCCTCTGGGGAAGCCCTGTGCTTCTGTGTAGGACTTAAACAGGCATGCTACAAGTGTACCCAAACCATTTTGTTTGGGATGGGGAATGCTTGAACAGGTGGTTAATTAACTACCTCCTCAGCACAGTTGCATGCATGGTTGCTAATTCTTAGGAGAAATATTTTGTCTTAGAAACAAAAACACTCAACTGTGATGAGAGAAGACTTTAATAACCGGATTGAAGTTGCCTTTCCAGCCTGATGTGACAAAACTTAATGCTCTGCAACCAGGAAACGGAGTGCTGGTATGTGTCAGTGGTGCTGTAATGTTGTTCTCTCTGAAAGGTCCCCAGGATCCTCATAAGACACACTGGGGCTGTACTTGCACAGTGTTGAGCAAGGGTCTGCCTGCTCCATAGAACGGACAAAGTGCTTGCTAAAATCTGCAATTTGCTCATTTCATGTGTACATTGCTATCAAAGTCTATTCCTTCAGTCTGCCTTTAACTGATGCTCCACAGGAAGGAGACCATTCTGCCGTGCCAGGGACCTGAGGAAGATGGATCCCTCCGATCCTGCAGGAGTGTGCGTTTCTGTGGTTGGGTAACGCACGAATGGCTGGGCAGAGAGGCAAGGCTGCAGATCACGTGTTGCTGCTCCAGCCAGGCTATACTTTTGCTGTTCACGTACAGCTACATCTAATACAGTGAATACAATTATGGGTAGATGCTGCTGATGATCCAGTTAACAGTTAATGTTACTGGCTTATATATTTTATCCCGTACCTCTTGATGTCAAGAGGTCAAAGTTCAACTCTTTGTTCATGACTTTTTAAAAACGCTCTGAACTTAACTTTTGCTGAAAGGGTTCAAAGCACAGCTGGCCAATTTTCTACCAGTGTTAATCAAAATTTTTCTGTCACTGAAATTTACTGTAGCTGAAACAACAGAAATGTTGGGAGTGGCCCACTGCATGTTGCTCGTTTAGATAATGTCAAGTTGGTAAATATAATTTCTGGTGAAATACAAAGTCAGTTACCTCTGCGCGTTCCTTTGCAAACAGTTATTATTGCTGTTTGCTTGTTTTGGATACTAACTTTAATATATTTCTTTCCTGGCATGGGAGTGTAACCCTTGTAACACAATGTACCACAAAACAAAAAAACAACAGGCAGCAAAGGCTAAATGTGAAGATCTGACCTTTCCAGAAATCTGCCTATAGGCTATTGCTAACTGCAACTGCCATGGAAGATTGTTTTGCAAGTCCTATGGCTAGGAAAGGACTAATGGCTTTCATTGGGTGAGACAAGGATTTCTGTTCTATCTGAAGAGTGATAATGGCAGAAAAGCTGAGGGACAAATTCTAGGCACTTCACAGCAAAACACTATTTCACTATAAAAAGAAAATAAAAAATAGAGTATTCTTTTTCAGTGGTAGAGGCTGAGGAGACTGGGTGCTGTTGGAGTTTAAAAACGTGTATTTTGCATGGGAGTGCTAAAGTCATGAGAGTAGATTCACTTCACACAAGTAAAAAACCAGACAATTCAGAAACAGTGTTATGAAAAAGGTGCCTGAAATATAACTGCGGGAAAGCAGGAAGGAAATTAAAAGCCAGGCTTCTGTGAAAGATTGGATATTCCCACTCCTGGGAACAGAATCTTTAAGGATTTTAAAATTATAGATTGACAATTCCTTATCCAAAGAACACATTTTTTAAATTTGGTTCATAAAATGGAAAGTGACTGTTTGCATTGGAAATAGTCAAGAAAGCTAGTCATCTTAGTTTGAATAGGATTCTGTACAGGAGTTAGTTGTAGCAGAAACTGTTTGAACTTGCCAAAGTAGAAGCAAATTCCCAGGCTGTATTACTGGGAAAAATATGTAGCTGGCATTTTATCAGTTACAATCAAAAGCAGCAAGGGCTAAAAAGATGCCTTGGTGGTTTAGTTGGAGCTCTATATCTGAGTTGAAGCATTGTTTGTTTTTCAAGACCCAAAACGTGATCTAGACGTGCAACAAGGATGCCATTCCATTCAGTGCAGGTGGGCTTACTGAACGACAGCACTCAAAGAGCAGTGCAGCCTTTTAAACAGATAATCGTGTTGCTGACGAGACCGTTTTGAGAGCCTTAAAGCTGTTGCAAAACAATGGAAATTGTGCCGTGGAGTTCAAGCAATATAGTCTACTCCTGTGAAATTGCTATATACAGAGCATGGATCGATCAATGAAGCTGCGGCATTTCTTCCCGAGGGAAAGAACTCTCCAGAGGCAAGCCATTGAGAACAGAACTAAATGCCAGTAAATGAAATGTGTGAGAGCTGGAATTAAAACAGGCTTTTCAAACAGATTGCTGATGCAATGGCAGAGGAAGGAGGCTTGCAGACAAGCAGCCAGTTTTGTGCATATTCCAAGAACGCTGCCAGTGGAAATGCTTTTAGGGTTCTGGGTGAAGAGGGAGCATGTGGGTAACCTGAAGAGGCAGCAGAGCGATACACCTGTGAGAAATACACTGGCAGGCAAACTCCAGCACTCCCAAGTTTTGTGCTATCCAGGGAAACTATAAGATTCGTGGGAGCAGGGTTACTACAGCATTGGAGTTATAAGGACTGAGTTATGTTTCTTACTTACCTCCCAAGGAACAAACCCCGACTAGCTATGCATGTTGGTATAGTGTTCCCTCACCACAGCAAGTACCCAAGTCCAGTGAGACGTTAGAATCCAGGTGTGGTGTTTCTTGAGTCAGTGGCTAGGCAGTGATTTCGCCTGTTGATGGTTTAGAAAATGTGAAGAGTCACTGAAAACAGAAGGTTGGCTTGATATAACCTTGCCTTATGTTGGATATTATTGATGAAAGAGGAAGGGCTGCTTATTAGAGAACTAGAAATAAAATCTTCTTAAACCAGAAGGCTTATTTTTTCAGTTTGTAGAAGGCTGTCGGAGGTCCAGAGTGGTACATATTTTGAAGGCCCGTCATTGTCAGTGTTTCTAGTTAGATGTTACGGGACACTCCTGTACATCCTTACAGTCCACAGTGCACCTGCAAATTGATAGTCTTCTCTGTGCTTGTCCATTGTATTTGGCAAAAACTCTTTAAAACATTAAGGGACAGCTGCAGTTGAGTAGCTTGGATCATAGAAATGCTAGACTTGATTTTTTTCAATTTATCTAATCCTTCCATATAGTGAAATACGGTTGGTTTATTTGTAGATTTAGATGCCTCACCCCACAAATCCACTCTAAATGTAATTGAGTCCAGTTATTCTAGTTAGGCTCTGCGTAGCAGGACACGACAACACTGCATTACCCAGCTAGTACAGTATAATGTAAAGATATTACAAAGTGATTACTAGACTAGACCCTTGGTTCTATAGTCTTCCAAGCATCTCAGTTAAGTAACTTGTAGTTCAGTATTATTTATGCCTGCTTTTTCTGCTTTTGCTTTCCCATATTTTCACTTGTTTATCACTGTCAAAATCTGACATTAGCCTACATGTGCACTCAGAATCACCAGGGCACATGCTGAGTGTAGAACACGTTCCAGTATCGCAGCAGAGACATGGATGCTGGAATAATCGAAATCTGAGAAGTGCAAGTACAAATTCTTTCCCTCCCTACAAAA
>NW_008824053.1:10513843-10536541 GCF_000699105.1 Pygoscelis adeliae | reverse complement strand
TACCTCCAAAACAAAAAAAAATTCTCCCTTAGTGGATTTTATTGGAAATTATTGACTGCTATGTAGGCTGAAAGCCTGATTCAGTGTTCTTTGGTGAGAAAATTACAGCAAGTTGTCTCACCATCTGTGATACTCATGTGGACTCTTCAGAGGAATGGCACGGTTGTTATCAATCGAATTGCTTTATCAAATTGCTTTATCAAACACACCTCTGCACTGTCAGAAGAGTGCGTTCACAGGACAAAATAGAGAAAAATTATATAATGTATTACTCTCCCCTTTTCCTTCCTAAGATGTTTGGGTCCTTGATTTACTGCTGTCCAGGAAAGCAGGCTTGCTGAATTCATGTGTGTAAAACACTTGAGATGCACATTCTGTACAATACCCTCACAAAATGCTTTCACTCCGTGATGCCCTCCAGCAGCTGTACAAATCAGAAATGTAAGTGTGTAGGTTGTAATCCTTTAAGACAGCTTTCTCAATCTTCTGGGCTGAGGTATAATCAGACAGCAATTCTGGAACATGCCAAACCAATTGGGAGCAGACATTTTCCTACACATTAAATGGGCTTTTTCAAGATGCTATTGTTAAAATCTTAAAACAAAATGTTAATTGAACAATATCAGACTCTTGCACGCCTCTATCTCTTTTCCTTTCTTTAAATTGAGTTTAACAATGGAAATGTTTCTCAAGCCAGCTAGCCAAAGCCTGGGAATGCAGAACAGTTGTCTCTAGTGAATCTTCTCTGTTTTTCTTTCGTTAATTAAATATTCAACATTGTAGCATCCTCATTTCTTACTTGTTTGAACTGGATCAGCTTCCATTCTCAGAACATTTCAATGCACCAATTCCTTGTAATCACATTGCTGCCTTGAGGATGTGTTTAAGCGCATCCCTGGGAATAGAAACTGTGTAGTTCTATCCAGGTGCATTGTATATGCCCAAATTTCAGGACTATTTTTTTTTTCTCTTGTTCACCTGTACCCCATCCCTGGCTTTTTGTATAAGCCTCCCATGCAGCCAATGTATTTTGCCCTTCATCTCTAGCGAGATGCCAGAATAGCATGATTGTCTAACAATGTATTTTTGTCTATTTATCAGTTTGTAACTTTTACCATTGATATAAAAGGTAACACAGTCCAATAAAGATCAGTGACTTACGAAAGCTCTAGTATATGCATCTTTCAGCGTCTCATTTAGTTCATGGGATTTTAAAAACTTAATTGTTGCTTAATCTTGAACTGAATTCTTTTCACTCTGATGAAAATCAGGAATAGTTCATTTGATATGAATTGTAATACATCACATTAGCTGGTGTGTATGAAGAGAAAATCAGGCTCTGTCAGTGCAGTGTGATTGTGGAACTATTTGTCTTACGTGATTTAACAAATATTTGCATTTTCCAGCTTTGTGGCATTAAAGCATCTTCTGAAGTAAATTTGAGGTACGCAGGTATAATGGCACATAGGGTTCTTCTGACTTCAGCTAGTCGTGTCTGATGAGATACTGAGTTTTAAAATTTCTTTACAAGATTGGTGATATTTGAGTAAGCAAGTTTTTCTCCATGAGCGGTGGTCTAATTTACCCTTTATCCTCTTTGTACACTCCTGCTCATCTGCTCTCTATTGCTGTACTCTTGGCATGCAAGATGGCAAACGATCTGTGAAGTCTGGAGCTATGTGCATATGCTGGTCAGCCAGCAAAACGTCGAATAGCTGAGTTGTGCCCATTTGACCTCAAGTATGGGTGCTGATCTGACCAGCTGCTGTTTTTTGTCTTGGGAATTTAGTTACCTCTGAGATAAGAAACCAGCCTAGCACTCTTTCTGATTTTGTTGAAATTTGCAAATGCATACCTAAGTTACTAGGCGCAGAAAGGAGGGATAGTAGACAGATAAGTCACGTTCAAGTTATTAACAAAAAAAAAAAAGACCCCAAAACCAAACAAAAAAACCCATCCAAAAATCCAACGTTAGCATGTTTTCAGCAGTGAGTTCTTATATTAAAGATGTTTACTTCCTGTAGATCTTACTTTTCATGTAACAGTGCACTAGTTAATGCTTATATACTTCCAACAAATGGAATTAAAATTGTGTAACATGCACTCATTTTTGGCAACAATTCAAGAAAAATCCTTTTTGGCTTGGAAGAATTGAATTCCATCTTCATTGCTTTAAAGTGTTTTTCTGGCCATGCTGCTCAATATAGTTACAACCGTGAATTCCTGCATGGCCCTGGATTTGTTATAGAATTTACTAAAGCCAGCATAGATTCAGAATTAGAGTATTCCAGCCTACTTTACTAAATAAGTCTCTAAGGGCCTTTGCTGCTACAGTGTGCTCAAGTACTACCAAAAAATTATTCAATACTCCGTAAGTTGGATCCTGTCTTACTGTTCCTAAGAAATGAAGACTGCCAAGAAATGCTCATAAATGCTTGTGAAGAGCAGGTAGAGCATTGACGTTCTTTCTTGTCCTCAAGTTTGTAGATAAATGAGAAAAATCCATACTTTAAAAGTTGTTCAGTCTGTCTTTACTTATTATTTATTTTAAAATTGTGATGTGCAAGAACCAGTAAGGAAATAACTAGAAGAACAGTCACAATTTAAGTTTTATTGGAAATGACGCTTATACAGCCATGGTGCTTATCTGCCTATTCACCTGTCTGTCCAGTCCTCTTCTCCAAATAACTTCTGCATTTCCTGGTCATCTCAGAGCTACTTACATTCCTAAAAGTTTTGTGAACATTAGTGACCATTTAGAAGAGGTGAAGGAAAGGCAGGCAAAGCTGAGCTGTAATACACGCTCTGCTTGGTGGCAGCTGCCAGCTAATCAACGCATATATAATTTGTTAATAACTACAGCGTATGCTGTCTCTGGCCTGGGGAGAGTGTCTTAGAGGACATAGTTTCATTATTTCCATTATTCATGGAACATCTTGTAATGCTAAATGATATACAAGCAGTGGGAAGATGGAAAACTCATCTCTGTTTGATCATAAACTGCAGAAACCTCCAGGGACTAATGAGTATAATATTGCTTCATGCTATTGCCTAGGCCCAATGACAAACAGAAAGTCCACAGCTAGATGCAGATGAGAAATCATCCATCTGTATTCTGACTATCTTTGATCTGACGTTACAATTCAGTAATTGCAAAGGGTGAGCTGTGTATGTGTGCATGCACGTGCACATGCAGACATGGATATCTTAGCTCTGGTAGTTGTTTCTCTAATTTACAATCCACATGAAAATTGGGAGGACGTCTTACTTCCATTAGTAATGTTATCATTGCCATTATATTCTGAACAAGTGCACTGTTTGTAGTGATACGAAATCTTTCCCATGAGACTCTCCTGTTTAAATAGCCTCCTTTTGTTTGAAATAAAAGGCACTTTAAGTTTCATTTTTCTTTTACTTCTGCCTCCTTCAGATGTTAAAGAATAAGGTATCCTATTAATTCTGCTTGTAGGAATTCATTCTGTTCTCATAGGACCATAAGCGCGTCTTAAACTGTGCGTGTGTTGGGGGGGTATCCTCCTTTGTTCTCTTTGTCACTGTGTGCCAAACTGTTCTACTACCAGAAAATGAAATATTATGCCTACAATATTTTTATCACGCTGTCTAAAAGATCAGCCAGGAAACCAGTGCATCAGGAAGAAACAAGATGAGAATAAGGGCCCATTGTTTTACAGCAGCAATGTGCTGCTATCCAACACCTTTTAGGTCCCGTTTCCAGCTCTCCCACCACTTCTGCTTCTGTTGAAAGATGACTTAGGGAACAAATCTGTATGGTCAGCTCTGGATGATCAAAGCAGGAGAAAATCAAAGAAAAAGCAATGAGGACGTGAGTTTAAAAGAAAAGGATGGAAAGGGGGAGATGTGGATAATGAGTTTCTTAACCTCATCTGCAAGCTCCAGTTTCAAATTTATTTACACTGAACAGTCAAAGTGGGCTGTCAGCAATATGTGGCTTTTATTGGAACAGTCTCTAGTAAGCTAGGATGTCTCTCAGAAGTTAGGAGAAGTGTCCTTGTTCTTTTGACCAATTTAGGACCAGATTTCTGTAGTGGCCACTTACTTCACCTGCAGATTTCTGGATGCACGCTGTGTGGGTTGCCAGTGGAGTCTGGACAGAGATTGATCTTCCACCCATGCAGGTATTTCTTCTCAAAAAGCAACTGTGCAACAAATAAAAGGCATTTTCAGATGCTTCTGTCTCTTTATGTGGCTTGCTCTCCATTCATCTCTTGGTGCCTCATGCTTAATAGTCTCGCTAATAAAAAAAGAAAATCAATTTCACTTCACTAGATTTCCCAGAGAGATAGCAGAAGTACGGGTGGTGGTTTTGGTGGTTTATTCTTGAAGCTTTGTTATAAAAGAACTCCAGGCCTTACTGAATACCACACCAAATACTTCTGACTGGGGATCAAGGGCCATACTGTGAGGTCCTTCTTCCACTGACCTTCTTGTGCACACGTTTCATTTGAATTCAGCACATTTAGCATCTGCTAAATAGTCTGCCAGAAACATGAAGTATTTCCCCAAGTGAAAGTGTTCTTGCTTGGTGCTATAAGCTGTCATACAATTATAGCTAAAGCAATGGTGTTTATCGTGTTCTGTTACTCAATACGTTGCACTACATAGGGGTTAAAACTAACTGGGGATTCAAGGGATGGGAAGAAGGTTCTTTGTCTTCCGTCCACCCTTTCCTTGTTTAGTCACAATATTATAAATGTTACATCCATTCAGTTTGATCTTTACTGAAATCTTGAGATGCAAGATTCTAGGTTTTTCAGTTCAGTGATCTGCTTTTGTGCTGCACAGTGTCTGTGTTAAAAGCCTAGATGTTCTAAAACATGGTACAGGAATCATCACGTGGGGGAATGCCATCGTAGAGCAGAATAGCACTTTCCATCCATCCGTGCTTACAGGGTGTTCCTGTGAGTCTGTGTGTGCATAAAAACAATTCTGTCCTCTCTTCAGCTCCTGAAACAGAACATTTTGGTAGCCTCTCAGTATATTATAAAGAGGTTTTACAGATAAGATCTCCATCCATCACAACTGAAAACGTTTTACAGTTTATTAGACAGATAGTGCAATGTGACATACAGCTCATCAGAAAACACAGTGACTAATTTCCGTTGAAAATTTACATGTGAATACAAGATTCTAGTCTTGATTACTTCCCATTCGTTGTTTAGTGGATGCTATTGACGCCATAAAGACCTTACAATTAAATTTTTAAACCTAGGACCTAGGAATCAGATATATGTTTGGGACAGATCTAATCCAGAATCTGTAGAAATTGATTTCACGTGATGGAAAGGTGAGGAAAAATTACAAACCTATGCTTAAGTGTTTTATTTTTCTTCCTTACTGTATGCATTTACTGCCAGCTACTGCTTAGGGTTAAATACTTGCCCAAGGCCATACAGTTTGCCGGCAGAATAGGTTACAAATGAAATGACTTGTAAGACGTGTTCTTTATATAGGGCTCTATTATTTGAGTGGCACAGTCCTTCTCACCTTTAAGTTCTAAAATTCAGAGATTTTTACTTATATCCACTTTTAATTCATGGTCATGTTAAGCAGTGATACAGACTATATATATAAACAACAACAATCTACTTAGAGGTTTTTTTTTAAATTCTTCTCCTTCTTCTTGCAGCGCTCCAGGATGTTGGAGTTTCCATAAGATGATGTATTCTTAGTTAGAAGAATATACATACTTCCAGTCTAGTGACTGGAAGTTCAAGGTTCACATCTGCTCAGAATAATATTCCTGGACTATTGCCTATTAATTATTCTCTTGCAATAGCTTTGCAAGCAAGTATCATGGGTCAGGATGATTTACACTTCCTTGAAATTAATCTAATTAATAGATAATTTTACTATTGTACTCTCTAAAACGATGATAAAGTTCAACAATAATGGACTCTACTATGGATTTTTCTATCTATTAATATCATTATAGATCAAATTTGGCGATCAAATTAAATCATAGATGGATATTAAAAACCTTTGATGAAATGGTAATTTTTTAAAAATCTCATTCCAGTACTGTTGTAGTTGTGCTGCATAGGAGGAGAGAATAAAATGAATCAAACCTAATTTATTCATTACTAGATAAGAGCATAATTAAAAAAATCAAATTTTGCTTTCTTAGTGATGTGATTACCTTACCTGGTTTGAATCTTAGATAGTTTGAGTAACTGAAAAATTTTGAACTGCTTTGCATTTTGATCAGATTGTTTTTGAATTTGTGCCTTAGTGGACTATTATTGTATCATTTCATTCCCTCTGATGTAATTTTTAATGGGCTTTTAGTTCAGCTTATTGACCTTGTTGATTCTTAAGAGCAGCTTTGTTTGCACTTGTATTGGGTTTACAATGTGGCTAAAACAAGAGCAAACCATTTACTCCTATATAATAGAATAACAACATTTCACCCTAGTCAGCAGCGTAGCCTGCTGTGGCATGCTTTTGCTGCAGGTGGCGAAGGGTGTCTTTTAAGGTCTTTATTTTTTTCGTGGTGCAGAGGAGATTCTCGAAGTGAGCTTGTGTACCAGGACTGGTTCTTTAATTGCTGTATGGCTTTTTTGCTATATCGTTGATTTGTCAAAACCTCTCTGATTCTCCTTTCTCTTAGGTCTCTGTGCAGTAAAATAGTCCAGTAATTTATCCATGATTTTTCTAGGTATAAATATCATGTAGGCAATACATCCTGTGGTCAGGGAAGACAGAGATTTTTAACCAATGCAGAGCTTTCCTATAGATTTCAGTAGGTTTTGGATCACCAAAGGGAAATACTTTGGGTGTAAGAAAGGAATCTGCATTACTTCTCCATTTCTGTGAGCTTCCAAACAAGAAGAACAGACAAAAATGAAAGATGAGCAGCAAATGTCTTTCTGTACTTATTGTTATTTAAACTGATTTTATCATCTCCAGTTTTATGATATCACAAAATCTCTTTTTCCTTTCACTTTAAAGGGACGTGTCAGATGCTGTCTCTTTGAGGTGACAGTATGAGGCTTTTAGGAGATGACAGCTCTGGTGCTCAGTGAAAAAAAGGTGGAAGGATGAAATAAAATGTGCATAACCCTAGTAGTTTACTTCATCCTCTAATGCTTTGTACACTTTTACCCTTCAGTGGACAACATACGACACTCCTTGGTACAATCTTGGTCAAAATTTGAGAGGCTAAATCATTTAGTGTGAAAATTCCTCTTAACTCTGTTTAAAAGCATAGTGAATATTCTTATGTAAAGTGACCTGACTGTAGTAGGTTTTCTGTCATGGTACAGCCTGTGCACAATGTGTTTCCTTGAGATGCTTCCGAAGTAATGTGAGTTAAGGCTGGCCGTTCCAAACTCTTTTTGAAGTAGTGTCTAAAGACTCAAAAATAGATTGAGATGCTGTTTTCAAGACCCATTTCTGTAACTTCTTCATTAGAAAGGGGACAGCACTTTCCAAAAATCTGACCCTAAACCCAACAGCTCCTATTATTCTAGCTGCTGCAGCCTCTTCTGTCCTGCCTGGCATTACTGAGACCTGAGCTTTTCTGAAAGTCTTTTTGTAAAAGCTTTCTGGAGGTCGTTTGGCTCCTACAGTTAACACCAGACCTATAGTTACAGAAGACACCAGGGATGTTCTGCAATGTAAAAAAAATAGAAAATATTATCAATTAGACAAGCCCTAGAAAAACAAAGGAATCAAGCAGCCACTGTGCTTGATACACTGGCAGCTCATCAGCTGGGAACAAATGACAGAGGACTCATTATGGGTATGCTGATCACTCACAAGATGATCAGGAATCTAAGTAAAATTGAACCATGAAATACCTTAGTTCAGGGAAGTTTTATAGCTGATACACGCACACTAGTGAGATCCTTTTTGAAAGACTGAGTGCAATACCTGTAGTCAAGGAAGATGACCCGAAAGCAGAACAGTGGTTGAGAAGCTAGTCTATCAGGAGGATGGAGGACCTGCTTATTGGAAGACACTAGAAGACTTTGGTTCACTTAGCTTGCTAAAACTGGTTGAGAGGAGGTACATCAAAGGTAAATTTCTAAGAATGGATAGGACTAATTAGATACGTTAAATGTAGTCTGTTGTTTAGAAAACTCCTTCTAGTCTACTGGCCTTTCATTTAGATTAATACTTTCTAGGCAAATACATTATGAAAAGGTGGTGCCCCCAGTATGTACTTCTTGCTGTAGAGGGCACTTCGCGGGGCCTAAGTGGAACGGTACTTTGTTTTTCTTAATACAGCACCAGTCAAAACATCTGGATCTCAGTAACAAAGGCTTAAAAATATTAACGGGGCTGAAATATAGCGGCCCATGACCATTACAGCAACAACAGGAGTGGCATCATAACAGAAAAACAGAAGCCAAACAACTACAGGAAAAAAGGGGCACATGTACTGGTCTGCAGAGGGAAAGTGACTCTGTTTCCAGAAAGAGAAAGGATATTTAACATGATAAAAAAAAGAATTAATATGAGCTGAAAGATGATGTTCTAAGAAGGAATTTAGGATGGAATTAGTCAGCTAGACAGAGGAGTATATATAAATGAAGAATAGTTAAGTACAACATTCTTAAAAACAATTATGAAAGGAGAAGCTGGCAGGAAGCTTTAGGTCTTAAACGGAAAGCTGGGGCATAACTGTAGAAAAACTATGGGATTAAAGAATTAAAGATGGCAATTCCTTAAGGTCAATAAAAGAGGAGAATTTGAAAACGGTATCATTAGGTAGCAAGAAGTTGCTGAAGCAGAGGCACTACCCAGCACAGCAAAATGGGGAGTACTGCATGACTTTTTGGAGGATTAGAGTATCTAAGAATGGTCAGAGGGTATAAAATTAGATTTTGTGGCACTCGATGAGGTAATAAACTTTCAGGCAAGAGGAAATGGAGTAAGACCAGCTGAAGCTTGACTGGTGACATTTGTGGTGAACACTGAATAACTAAGAATGAGAAGTTGAAAACATCAAGATTTAATGTCTTGGAACATTAACATCTGAAGTTGGATCTTCTAGCCAAAAAGTTGTTGGAGTCCCAACAGACCTAGGGTTTAAACTGATTAAATCTATTTTCTAGCACTGTGGGGTTAGTTACATGTTAGAAGCAAGGAAATTGCAGAGAAGTATTTTGTTTGCTCACATACTCTGTTTCTGATTTAATGAAACAAAGTATAAAAGAAGAGATCTAAGGAAAAAGGAAGGGCATCATTAATTTTGGCATCTAAAATCAAATGAAAAATGATCAGCTGATTAGTGATGTGCATTTTGTTCTTTTAACTTCTTCAGTAATGTGTGAATGTCACATTATATAACGCTTACAGTGAATAAACCTAGAAATGAAATAAGTTAGGATGGATCTTTGTGTTCCTCCCCTGACTAGTGGGCAACTTGTCTCATTAATCTGTGTAGAAGGTTAAATAAAACAAACAGCACTATTTGTTGAGATTAATAGCTAAAAGACTTAGAGGTTCACTGAGAAAATCTTGTGCTGCCTTTTTCAGAGCACTGGGATAATTTTTATGACTTGTAGTGATTGGAACAGATCGTAAACTCTTATAACTTGTAATGACTGTACAAACTACTACAAATCCAAATATTCTGACAGAGAACGTGGGCACCATGAAAGGAGGTCGGTCACATGTGGGCACAGGACAGTGGGGTACTCTGACCTGTCCAGGTTCATTCTTTTATTGGTAACTGTTGTTTAAGCAGCAGTGGGGTAAAGCTAGAGATAAAAACTGATAACTATTACCTAAAAATGAAGACCTTTGAGAAAAAGAATGGAAATTATTGAAAACAGACAAAACAGTAAATGTAAGAGTAATATTACTGCATTCATTTATGTGCTTTTTGAATATCATTGATCCTAGACACTCCAACATTAAAAATAATGCTTCTTTTTTTAGAAATAACTGAGTATGATTCTAGTTCTAAATGAACTTTAGGAAAACTCAGCTTTGCCTAGTACTTCCAAAGGGTCTTGGGGCACATTATTTAATCTCGCTGGTGTCTCTGGCAGCTTTCTTGACAGAAAGGAAAACACCCTTTTGTAACCTCTGGGACATTGCAATGAGTTCATTAGGGTCTGAGTGGCCTTATTCTACTGCTTTAGACCAGAGTGGTGTTAAAGATAATTGAAAATAAATGGCCGCTGGGCTGTTAGTGTGTGGGAGACATTTATATCCTACAGAAAGCTTGCGGGCAGAATCTGCTTCCTGCATCAGCAGCAAAACTGAAGATGAGAACTTGTTTTTCATATCCAGGTCAAGGCTTGCACAGTTGGCAATTAAGGAAGTCTCCTTATGGCTGTAAGCTGCAAAGACGCAGTATTCCTTCCCACAGACCTCAACAAGAGTGTTCGGGAGCTGGGTTTGGTGACGCCAGACTTGACTCAAGTGGGAGTTAAGGGATCCTGAATTTGCAAATTGAGTAACTAATATGCAAAGGCACTGGGAAGGAATAAAAATAAAATTTTATAAGCATATTTTTCTTACTATTCCTTTTCAAATTTGATTGTGCTTCTGGCTATCTCTTGCTCTCCTTTACATCAATTAGAAATATCTTTAAATGAAGGAGGAACAGGATTCAACAGTTGTTTTTGGTTGGTGCGAGTAGCTAGATATGCTGGCATAGAACCGGGTACCCAGACAGTAGATTATGTCTTTGACTAAAATACTTGGTGAAAATACTTGTTTCTAACTGGGTCAAGCTTTGCTGCTGTTTGAAAACAATATGCCCTGGTGGATGTTAGGGTACTTTTACAGACAAAGAAAATGAGGAACAGAGTAGCAGTGACTTGCCCAAAGTCAGGCAGCAGAACAAGAGCCGTCTGTGTCCATCTCTAGTAGAGGTGCATCCTTTGTATCGGAGCGCATCTTGCCTTCTAGAGAACAGTCCACAGACTGTATGAGGCAGTGTTGCCACTGTGATTTTCATTAATTTACAACCATACAAAAATTAAGCTCAGTTTGAATGTTTTGGGGTTTTTTTTACTCCTTTTGTTTATTTCTTGCATGCAAATAAGTAAAACGTACATGAAGGGAACAGGGGTTTGGAATAATTTCTGACACCTGACAGTCCCTCTATATTTCATGGACTAAAGGATGGAAAACTGTGTTAGGTGCACATTTGTGTCACACTTTGTCCATCAAAATGTTCTGGATCAGCTCTGGTAGAGTGGCTAGGAGTGGTTTCTTTTAAGTTTAAGAAAGACACAAGTAGGATATATTTGCCTTTTCACATCTAGCAGTTTTAGTTTTTAATATAGATTCACATCCAAGTGTATTTTTATCTAAGCTTTATTAGACAGAGATTGATAATCTTCTGTATGAATTTTCCATAGGGTTTTCCTTGTGCATGTGCTAGTTCAATGATGCATTTTCGTATGAAACACATAAAGCCTCTTTAAGCAAAAATAAAAGC
This sequence comes from Pygoscelis adeliae, assembly GCF_000699105.1. Taxonomy (NCBI): domain Eukaryota; kingdom Metazoa; phylum Chordata; class Aves; order Sphenisciformes; family Spheniscidae; genus Pygoscelis; species Pygoscelis adeliae. The sequence continues at coordinate 10,525,095 of NW_008824053.1, read as the reverse complement.
AAAATCAGTTCAATTACACTTGCAGGTTAAAATAAAACTGTAATATATATCTATTGTATCAAAATGGTAACTCTATGAATTTTTGATCTGCTTTAAAAATGTAAATCTTGGATTTGATTAGATTAGCTCTGGAGTAATCTACACTGAATAAATCTGTCTTCCTTTCATGTGATTTGTCAGTGTTTGTAGTAGGTTTGTACACACAGCTTTCACCATTATTTTCTAGGCGATAAAAGCAGCCATGCAGAAAAGCCACCCATAAATGTCAGAAAACAGAGATATTTTGTTGCATTCCAAGGGCTTTGAAGGTCAAGTTCAATTCAGTTAGCTCACCCAGCGTGAGAGGAGTGTGATGATAATAGAATGTGTGTTTGGGTAGGATATATATGTTACTGTCCCTGTACTATTCTATCAATCAGGATAACAGATCAGTGAGAGATTAAACTTTATTGTTTGGAAGAATTTATTTCGGAAAACTGTCAATTTTTATGATTTCCTCTAGCTCCTATTGAGATGCTCTGCAGAAATAATGAATCCAAAGAATTTATAGCTTTTAGCACAATGGAGATTGGCTCCTGATTGTGGCTTTTGGGTGCTATTCCACTGCAGGTATACCGTTCAACTGCATGTATTCACAAAATAGGTCTCAGATCATGGATTTTATTGTAAATGTGAAATTCTATTTTGCTTCCTTCTGATGAGACCTAGTTCACATAAAATTATTTTCCTAATTCCTAGAAGTGAGAGGTCAGCACAAAAGGCAAAGATTGTCCACTATGGGTTTGTCAGAACAGCCGAGGAGTCTGTTCTGCAGTGTCCCACCAGGCCTTGTCACAAGCTCAGTGCTTCATGGACACCTTTTTTTTTTTTCTTTTTTTCTTTATTTTTTTTTCCCCTAAAGAGAAGACATGATCAATAAAGCTCATAATTAAATTGAGGCCACTGCCTTGATCACTGCTTTTATTGAGTTTCAGTGCCCTGATTTAAGGAGCTCCCTAGTCAACTGAGGGATATGTCATCAACTGCTTGAGCAGTATGTGAGCAGTCATTATGTTCTGTAGCTATAATGCTGCATATTCTCTGCTATCTGGAGAGTCTCCCTTGTGGCAACGTCTGATAACCTCTTGCTCGTGTTACCCAAGGATGAATAATGAACAGAATCCTACATGTAGAAGGAATACAATTGTACCCGACGGGCAAGAAATTTTGTTTAAGTTCCTGCTGGTTTGCCACATTTTCCTGTGATTGTATCCGTCGAAGCGAGTAAAGCGGGGTCAGATGATGCCAGTGTTTGAAAGGAAAGTCTCTGCCAAAAATGTACAGGCCATTTGCCCCTCTGTGTTGGTACAGATGCTGCATTGCTCAGTGCAGCCCCTCCTACAAATGAGATTTAAAATGTAGGCCTGCCTTCTATTTTTCATTTGGATCATAATATTGTTGGGTCTGCTGCTATGAGCGTACAGTGTTTAACACAGTTGATCTGCATCCTAGATGGAAAGCTCTATGCTGCAGTGCTGTGGTAATAATATGATTGTTAATGTATACTATAAAAAGTGCCTTGCTGAGTTCTGCATACCTTTGTCCAAAAACAACCCCCTAAAAAACCCACCCTAGAAATGAATTCAGTGTGTATCCTACAGTTGGCATGTTGCTCGTGCACTGGAAAATGAACTCATCAGGTAGAACGAACTGTGTGACCATCCCAGCAAATACCATCCTTCACATGCCTCCATTTGCTCAAAAGTTTGCTGCTCTGAAGGGTTGTATGCCACAGAAATAGTTTAACGTCTACATCTAAATCTTGGCTTTGAAGATCTCTTCAGAGATGACACTTCCATGCTGGTGTCTAGCTTCCTTATCAGTCCTTTCTTTATTTTTTTTTCCCCTCCAAAGTCCCTTTTTCTAAGCTTCCAATAGAGAAAACAGCATAAAGAAAAGAACAAGAATTAAGCAGGGAAAGTGTGTTTTCCTCACTAAAAGTAGTATGTTCCCAGCTATATGGCAGAAAATTTAAAATTCCCATTACAAAATGCCTGGTCTCAGCCTAGACTTCTCTGTAATTAGGTCTTGCTTTTTATCAGCTATAAATTATTATCCCTATTGAAATGCTACTCTATGTGCCAGAAGCAGACAATGCTTGGAGGCATTGAATAATACATTTTACTTTTCTGATGACATATGCGGTAACTATGTATGGACGATGTAGGCTAGAGCAGGTTTATCCAGAGAAAACAGGGAGATTTCTGTGTCTGATGAAGGGAAGGGGCCTTATCAAAATAATTTAGAGCCCGGTTTACTGGGTTTATGTAAAAGGCCATCCATGGAGGCTGCCCTTGCCTCCTGCCAACCCGGGACCATATAGCTACAGCCGTGCAGGAGAGTCTCTTGGTCAAAAGCAAAAAAAGAAAAAAAAAAAGAAAAAAAGAAAAAAAAAGAAACTACACAACTCAAGGAGCAAAAGACCCTCCTGCAGGCTGGCTGAAGAGCATCATCTCTGCTTAAGAATAGCTTCTTTCTAATTCACAGTGGTCCTCCTTTTTTTTGGGAAGACCAGTTTGAAAAGACTTGTCTTTCTGCTCTCTGAATTTAGACCTTTGCCTGGTGGCTGTGAAGGAGGTCTCTAACCCTTGCATTCAGTACTTGTACCTTCTTACATTTCAGAGCAGAGCCAACCATTCAGCCAGCCCTTGAAGAAGCCCATGTGGCTCCTCACACTAAACAGTGTTTGCCTCCCTGCCACTGGAACAAGACATTAATCTGCATTGTGTTAGGGTGCACTGGCTGGCTGAGGGTGCCTAGCAAGGCTAAAATGAATAATGACCACCTGCTTCTGTCTTCCTTCTCATGCTTCTGAATAGCAGGTGCGCTGCATACACTGTGGCAGAGAGCATCCAGAACAACTTTCCAAAAGTGCTGACCTCCCAAAGAACAGTATGGGATGAAGCTGGTGTGAAGGGCCAGAGCAAAAGTCCTGCCAATTGACAGACTGAGCAAGATCTCTTTTGTCTTCCAGTGTTATCTGGCCTTCAGAAGGAAACTGAGGCATGGGGCCAATTTTTGTTAGCTTCAAGTCCAGCATGGCAGTCAGGGATCTTTACACAGGAAAATTCAATGGAGGAAGTTTGGGCTTGTCCAGATGGTGGTAGGCAATTACATTTCACTTCTGTGAATTTCTGGTTATACAGTTTTTGCTCTGTAGCATAAACTTTCCCCCGCAGGTAGAAGTGATCTGCAGGCAAGTGAAGGTTTCCAGCAAAAGGCATTTTCTTCACAGATGTGCAGCCTGAGAATACTGAGAATATGGGGTTGTTACAACATTTTATTTACTTTCATTTCTTCTGCCCCTGGGCTGCTGTCATATGTTTAATTTTATTTGTTTGATTTTTTTTTTTCTCCTTATCCAGAAGTTAGTACTTCTGGAGGTTACATCCCAGTGTAGTGTTTGCTAAACATACAGGTATGTGATTAACAGCCATTCCTCCTGCTGCGTACCAAACGCACTGATGATTTTACTGCTAGGAGCAGAAATTGAATTTATCTCACTTTCACTTTAGAAGCCATCACATTCCCTTTCCTGTGAGTTTTTGAAATAAGAAATTGAGTATTTCTGGTATTTCACATAAAATAACAAATGCAATAGGCATTTAATAACTACATCTTTTTTCATATACAGAGATCTGCAGACCAGAGGTCTGCTGGTATTTTATTGTTTTCTAAGAATCTTTCTTGATGTATCTGTGGGGCTTTTTGTTGTTGCTTTTCTTCTGGTTTATGCATTTTTGAGTCTATTTCTGGTTGAAAGAATCAACTTTTTGAAAGGGATTTTTCATGAAAATGTTGGCAGCTATAGGGTGTCTTTCAGAATGCTTGTGCAAACTGCTCAATTAGGGATTCATTCTTATGATGTTGCCTATCGTGAATCTTTATATATTTCTATAGAGGAGGGAGGGGGGTCATCTATGTGAGGTATATCTGGCAGGGTAAGAGTTAATACTCACATATGTGTGTTTTTTTCTTTGAACTTTTTCTCAGCAGGTGAAAAATAGCTACAATCAGGTGGTACTTCAATAAGTAGTAACAACTAACTGCCGGGTTGAAAGATCACAAATTCTTGTACCAGCAGTTCTATTATAGGGAAGCGTACGTCAGCCTGTGTGTGTATCTGAAAGCTTGCCAACCTATTGATAAGAAGAGCTGGGCAATAATCCAGAGTAAAAAAAAAAAAAAAAAAAAAAAGCACCATTTGAGAGCTGTACTGCAGAGACTTTTTTTCCTTTTTAATACTACTTTATCATGCAGAGACTACATTAGTATTTATATAATATGCATCTACAGCTACTGATGAAGTTCACCCTAGTTGTGAAGGACATCGATGAATCAGTAACAGTAGTGTTAGATTAAATATTCTTAACAGATCTTATATAATGAAAAGTCAACAACCTTATTTAAAGTGTGCTTCTCTGCCATGGGCATTTTAATGGACTAGATCTTTTAAGCTACTGGACAGCTTTCAATTAGAGTATAAAATGAAGTAGCAGACTGGCTGAAGGCATGCCTTGCTCAGAAGTTTAGGTTGCCTTGGCGGTACTGTGACTTTGTGGTTTGTGAAGATTGGAGCTGTGCTTGTGCCTTGTTGGGCGTAGAGGCTCTGCGTAGGGAACCCTAGGCCAGAAGTAGACTGCTGAAGGAAATACAAATTCAGCTTTGAGTAAGCAGGAAAGGAGTGGGAGAAACAATCACTATAGGATATGGAGAACTCAAAGTGCTGGAAAGCCTGAAATCACTTCGAGGGATAAGAACATCTCCAGACAAAAAAATGCTCCTTCTTATCAGGCTTTGAGTTTAGGGCAAGAGGGAATAGTGATGCAGATTAATTCCTGAAATCTGGCAATGCTTTGCAATTTGAAGGGCTCAGAATCACTGGGACTTTTCCAATGTAACTTCTTATGCATGACAGCATATGGGAGACCTTCAAAATACTTCAGCAGTTACTCCTTAAAACTTTGAAGCTCTTCACCTTACATAATTTCATATTATTACCCAACTATGTGTGCTATTTCTGATGGGAATGCTGTATGTAATAAAGTTATGCAGCTACCTGAGACTAAATGTCAATAGCGATAATCCTCCTATATGTAAGCAGTGAAGGCTTTTAATATAGACTGCTGCTACATCAATTGTTTGGACAATACTGTGCTGATTCCTGTTTTTTGTTCATTGCTCAGGTCTTACCCCAGTGAGCCTGAGCACTCTCTGCAGCTTTTTGGCTTTAATGAAGGAGGTGTTTGAATACGTTTTATTTTGCTGTGAAAAACACTATGCTGAGCTGTTATGAACCTAGATACGCCTCCATTCGTATGGGACTGCATTGTGAATCATGGTGAAAACTGAATTATGTAACAAGTCTTCAACAAATGACAACAATAAAAGGTACAATGAGCTGTGTTCGTGAGAGCTCTTCAGCTGCCTCAGCTATAAAAAAGGCAGAGCTCCTACAGTGGAGGCAAGCAACAAGTAATGTGTCTTCTATTCATGCCTTCTCAAACATCGTAAGCTATGAACATAGTCCTGATTCAGGGTACATTCTTAGAAGAAATACTTTCCAGGCCATACAGAAGGCTAAAAGTCGTATGTTTCTTTCATTGTATCTCTTCTATCTGTTTTTATGTATGCTGTATTTCTTGCCTTGCTTCTCCATCACTGAACTTTATTTCTGATCTTACTCCTCGGCTTCCTGGCTGCTTACATTCCAGTTTAGCAAAGGTGCCCTTTTCCAGGGGAAAAAAAAAAAATTGCTTTAATCTTAATTTTACTGTTTTTGAACCCAAACCAGATCTTACTTGTGATATAACCTCTTACCTGCTTTGTTCTATTCTCCTGAGAGACAAGCATTGACAGCCATCTCCTGTGGAGCCTTTGAACATATTCAGGTTAACTTTCACTTCTGCAGGAGAAGAAAGTAAATCTTCAGTTACCGATTTTACGCAAATGTTGTTTGACATGTCTGTTTCTAAAAGGATCTTTGCTATATAGACTTGCTCCCTCTTTGAAAACTTCTAGGACCCGTGCCTGAGTATCCCTCCAGCAGCCCTGTTAAAGGGAGGTTCAGGACAAAAGAAATAGCTGGAAGGCATATTTATTTCCAATACCAGTGAAATCAGTAAGGTATACTGAGCTACTGTGCTGAAAGAATTTCATTTTATGCTCTGTTGTAACAGAAAGCAGTATTCAAAGACGATGCTCAAGACTATAAAAGAGAAAATGAAATACAACTATTTTTTACATATAGTGGTCTACAAAATGAAACAAATTCAGTAAGTGTAGCCATTATTGTTTTCAATTGGTATTATACTTGAGTAAAAAACCTGAAACTGTGCATCAGTCCTATAATAAAAGTAGTATAATGTGCAGAGATATTAAAAAAGTGATTGAGTTATTCAGTATGCTCGTAAAGGTAGGTATTGTGAAACTAATACAATATTACTGCATATTGTGTCATCGAAGAGACTCAAAGCCCTCATGTAAGTCTTTACCTTTGATTTGTCCTTCCAAGCACAGTGTTATGTATCCATGAAAATAACAGAAAAAAGGAATACTGTAAAAAAGTCGATTTCTGAAAAAAGGTTTATTTTCAATTACTGTTTGGGGCATGGAACTTTACTGGTTCCAAGGGTTCTTTACTAGAGTCTTCCAAAATATCATATTCAACTTTGCCACTTAACAAATTCAGGCAGTTAGTTATAATAGAAACAACAAACCTGAGAAACAACATAGTTCTAGATTAAAAGTTTAGGAGTAGCTTCTGTTGATTTCTTTGTGATCTTAGGAAAGTTCCTTTCAGCCTCAGTTTATGCATCTGTGAAATGGGTTTTTACTGTTAATCTCACTAGGATGGCGTTTTATTACTGCTTGTAAAGTGGTTTGATAGTCTCTGCCATATAATACATTCTAAGTGCCAGGGTGTTGCTTTGGGCTAGAAAGTAGAATAAAGACACTTAGTACATACCTCAGTAAAATTTACAACTTATGAAATTCTCTTCTTATGCTGAAAATATTTCCCTTCTTCCTCCCTGCTGTACATACTGTATACAACTGTATACAACACAAAAATGTTTGTGTCTTATTATTCTATCAGGCATTATTTAACTATAAAAAATGGTCTTGTCATCTCACACTTCTTAACAGATTATGAAAGAAAAATGACTAAAACTTGTTCAGACTGTCAAGTTCTTGCCAAACTGAAGCTAGTGAATCACCCTGGCACTGGTAAATAGCCAAAACCAGATGATATGAAGGTTATAAATAGTGTTAGAGACCATGTTGCCAAATACATATATATATACACACACACGCACCCATAAAATTACTGTTGTTATTGTTTTATTTCCATGAAGTTTTTCATTAAATCCTGAACAGCATAGTAGTATGACACTTCTGTTTTTATTTCAATTCTTATTTTAATAATGTAAATATAAATTGAACCTTAGAAGTGTGAATCATGCCTACTGCTTATTGATTTTGATATACACACTAGAGAGAATGAGCCTGGTGTCTGAGAAATAGCTGAAACCGAAACTGGGATTGTATTATTGGTGGTGTGGTTGACACACCAGAGGGACGGGATGCCATCCAGAGGGACCTGGACAAGCTCGAGAAGTGGGCCCATGTGAACCTCATGAGGTTCAACAAGGCCAAGTGCAAGGTCCTGCACCTGGGTCAGGGCAACCCCCAGACTCAATGCAGGCTGGGGGATGAAGGGATTGAGAGCAGCCCTGCTGAGAAGGACTTGGGGGCACTGGTGGATGAAAAGCTGGACATGAGCCAGCAATGTGCGCTCGCAGCCCAGAAGGCCAATCGTATCCTGGGCTGCATCAAAAGCAGCGTGGCCAGCAGGTCGAGGGAGGGGATTCTGCCCCTCTACTCTGCTCTGGTGAGACCCCACCTGGAGTACTGCGTCCAGCTCTGGAGCCCTCAGCATAAGAAAGACATGGACCTGTTGGAGCGGGTCCAGAAGAGGGCCACAAAAATGATCAGGGGGATGGACCACCTCTCCTATGAAGAAAGGCTGAGAGAGTTGGGGTTGTTCAGCCTGGAGAAGAGAAGGCTTCGGGGAGACCTTACTGCAGCCTATCAGTACTTAAAGGGGGCTTATAAAAAAGATGGCGGCAAACTGTTTAGCAGGGCCTGTTGTGACAGGACAAGGGGGAATGGCTTTAAACTAAAGGGGGGTAGATTCAGACTAGGTATAAGGAAGAAATTTTTTACGCTGAGGGTGGTGAAGCACTGGCACAGGTTGCCCAGAGAGGTGGTGGATGCCCCATCCCTGGAACCATTCAAGGTCAGGTTGGACGGGGCTCTGAGCAACCTGATCTAGTTGAAGATGTCCCTGCTCATTGAAGGGGGGTTGGACTAGATGACCTTTAGAGGTCCCTTCCAAGCCAAACTATTCTATGATTCTATGATTATTGTGGGGATTGAATAATTGAATAAAAAGACTGGAGAAGAAACTGTTTAGTTCTAGTGTGTGCTTTCTGCCCAGCGGGGTCCCAGGTATTGCACCACATATACTCTGATCTGAAGTGTGTCCACTTTTATCTCGTTTTTTGGGTTTGTGTTTTGGTTTTTTTTTTAGACTGTGAATGAGCAGCTACTTAGATGTAGTGTCATTAACAAAGAGTAAACTCCATCACTCTTCTGCTATGGGATCCTGTATGCCTAAGTGTGGTAATTTTCTTCTTGCAACTGTCATCTAGGCTAGTCATGTACTATAGTGAATGAAATAAAATGTTACAAAAGCTAATATACCGTGCAAGTCGTCCAGCTAAGAAACTGTTTAAAATATGTCTTATTGTTTACTCCTCACTGAATATGTATAAAAAATGTTTATAACTGAATATACTTTTTTTTAATTTAAATGTCAGCACATCAAAATATCTACATTAAATTAGCTAGAAAAATATAAAGATTGATTGAGATTTATACAGGGGATGTTCCATGTTAGAGAAATATTTCTTTTGTTAAGAGACTATTTGCATTCATGAGAACTGAAAATTAAGAAGGAATAAGATTTGTTTCTATGCAGACTTGCTAATTAATGTTGGTTTAGCTCTCCTAAATGGTAGAATGTGTAAGTATTTAAAATGTTGATGCAGACAAAGTTTGAGACAAATTAGAGCCTGGTATTCATCCCTGTATATAGCTTCATAGTTCTCTGTCGTATTGTAATGTCATGTAGAATTCCTGGAGTCTCCAATGCTAAATTTTAAGTTTTATCAGAGGAAAGATAACAAAATCATTTTTCTGCAGAAAGGGAGATTTTACAAGAAGCACTTACTGACAAATAGCACCTGTATTATTTTTTTTCTTGAGCAGGTAAAGGAGGGAGGAACTTAAGGGCAACAAATTACTTTTAGAGGTGCCATTTAGAATAATCTTGGCCACTGAGCAGACTGCCTCACTTGATGCTTAAGAAGGCTAAAATTATGATAAGTAGGTGTGTTGTTGTTTTTCAGTATTTTTACAGTGAAATTTATAGAGCCACTGCAATTCCAGTTTGCAATAGTCTTTCCCTCAGAGAATGCATATTGTTGGATCTCATGCCTTTAACAAAAATTAGAGGGAAACTGAATCCTTAACACAACCTTCCTTTGTACAAGTTGATAAGTAGACACTGTGTTTGCATATGACCGTTTTTTTTTTTTTCCAAAACAATTATAACAGATGCCTTGATTCCTTTCTGTTGTAAAAATTCCTTTCTCTCATTGCACTGTTCTCGTTAGTGCAGGTTCTTTCTGGCTAAGCAACACACAGAAAAATCTTTGCTGTTTTCTTTTTCAAACAATATTTTCTCACACAATAAAACAGAAGAAGGCCACACATTTTTCTTTCCTCCTGTAGTACAGTGTATTTAAAGGGGAGGAATATAAAAATCAGATGGCATCCTAATGAAGGCCAAGAAATCTAGCTACACAATCTGAATTCTTCTCGGGGCAGAGCCTCTTTAGAACAGCTCCCTGTGAGAAGCACACAAAGCTGATTGCAATGTTTTCAAGTTCAGAATATATCTGCACAAAATAAAGGAAATAAAAAATGGTATTCAGCAAACCAGGAAGATAGAATATGTGGAAATCAGGTAGTGGCATCATACAGGGCAGTATTGCTGCTTCCTGCTGTGGACATTTTGAATGAAGCATGCTCACGTAGTGGAATGAGACTCTAGATTCCCCTTTAAATATTTGCAATATTTTAATTCTGATTTGCAATAAATAATATGACTAATATACACTCCTTCTCATGGCTTTATGATTATCACTTGCACTGCACATCTTGGCTGCTCTTAACACTTACAAGGCCCTGATATATAGCTAAACATTTCTGACTCCATCTGGTACAAAGAGAAGTGACACAGAAGTGCTCCCCAGCCAGTTTATTGCAATTTAATGTAAATCTGTTATAATGGAGCTGATGAAAAGTGCAGTAGCTTCCATGAATTCTGAAAGCTGTGATTGGGTTGCAGCTGCTGCGCTGCCCTCGGAAGATTTGGTGGGTTTAATTTTACATTGCACAGCCATTAGCTGACTAAGATACCTCACTGAATCACATTGCCACAATACTTTTCTTCTTCATGCTCTTCCCTTTCTCCTCACAGTGACCTCATTCACCCAAGTTTTCCATCTCAGTCTTCCGTTGTTTTTATCTTATAAATTGCAGCCTCCTAATACATCAAAACAGATAGAGCCATGCAATTGACCCCTATAACGTACTATTTTGTTAACTCTTGTGTGTGGGAATACAGTAATATCCCTTCAAATTTGCTGTGTGCTCTTTGTGATTCTCGCTGTTTTCTATGTCCAGAAACTGAACCAAAGCACGGTAGCAGTGCCTCCAGGCCTTGCGCATGGGCACGTGGGACTTGCGTTCAGTAAAATTTGTCTACGTCTTTCCCAGTATGTTTGCTGTGTAAATATCATTGTTTCTTCTGCTCAAGATTTTGAATTTTAGTTTCTGCAGACTGTCAAATGAACCTCCAGGCAAAGAACAGATTCATCGTATATGGTTGCAATCAGAGCTCGCCTTTCACCCCTCTATCGCCACGTGTGCGATCTTATTGCCATCATGTACAAAAGCTGTCTTAAATGTGTACTCTGCTGGTTCCTGTTAGTTGGTGATATTTGTAGACAGGAATTGGGGTGATCAGGTTCTGCCATCCAGCATTAAGTGTTACTATATACTTATGTAGGCCCTTAGGCAAA
>NW_008824053.1:10508730-10513826 GCF_000699105.1 Pygoscelis adeliae | reverse complement strand
CATTTTCTGTATATATTACTGTTTAGAGGGAAAGAATTACATTCAGTAGGGTGATTAAACTGTGGCAAATTAGGTAAAGCTAGAACATGATTAAAGTACAGTAAAACCACCTGTAAATGATCATTGTTCCATTCTCTCAGGGAAACTTTAAAAATAACCTTTACGACAGAGTATCATACCTAGAATCTTTACATATGCCAACTAACATGTTTTGTCCTTAACTAATTTGTCTGGAAGTAATTGACTGCAGTATTTAAAAAATAGCTACAAATGAGGGGAGCATCATATTTGTTATAAGTTTTTTCTCCTGCAGACTGGGTAGTTACCCAGGGAAAAAGTTGATATTGTTCTATGGCTACATTAACCAGTCCAACCAACTGGGTAGGTTAGAGGTGGAAAGCAAAGGTTAATTAGATACAGGCTGGAGATCTGTTACATTATTAACGATGGAGGTCATCTTGTCCAAGATAATAATGCCTCACTTTGTAAATTCATGAACCTGGAATAAGGCAGAACATTGTGCTGACTTCACATTTATTCTAAAATATTTAAGGTTAGAGTATGAGTTCTGTTGCACGGGAACGATTTAAAATTAACGCACAATAAATAGAATCTGTAGTGATTATCTTCTTCACAATAAACTTTGTGTGTACAGCTGCAAATGGCATTTTCACTTTGTGTATTTGTTATGTGTCTAGAGCACTGATGATTTTGAATGGAGACTTTGGTGTGGCTGTTTACGTAAAATTCTTCATTCCAAATGCAAATAAAATTTAAACTAGTTCTAAAAGAAACTCTCGAAACCTCTGAAATGCAAATTTATTGAAACAAAATGATCCAGTCACCTGTCTCCTTGTGCTCCTGCAGCAAGGTGACTACCATAAAAATAATTTCACATGAAGCTTTCTAAAGTGTTTTTCCCTCATCCTACAACAGAAGATTGTATTTTTTATTAAAACCAATTCTTAATTTTAATAATTTATTTTCTTTATTTTCTTTCTTCTTTTCATTACAGAGAAAGTCCATTGTTGCTGTGAGTTTCATTGCAGCATTCCTATGTCTGATCATCGTTCGTCTCACAAATGAAGTAACTTTCCCTTTAATCCTAAACTGCTTTGGACAAACCAGTGTCAAATGGATACCATTTTCTAATGGCCAAAGGCAGCCTCTGAGAACTCATTATGGATATATAAATGTGAAAACACAAGAGGTAAGACGTGGTATCAAGAGCACAGCAAAATGGACCAGTAGACTTTCTTCCTCTGATCCCACATAACTGCTTTTCTACCAACCTGCCCAGTGTAAAAACTAAAGCAAGCGATGTTTCTGAGCAAAGTGTCTTTTAAATGTGTGCTACCATTTAAATGAGCATTGAATTATTTTAATTTCTGTCATGTCTGCAGTGGCGAGAGCAGTGAGCTGGCCTCAAAATCATGCTTGGTTGCAGTGAAAACTGATATTTATACAAGCAAGAACATTTTTCAGATTAATTTCAAGCCTTCAGTCCCTTTAACTCAAAAGGAAATTTTCTTGTGTGTGTTTGTAATAAAGTCAGTGGTGGGTTGACCCTGGCTGGACACCAGGTGCCCACCAAAGCCGTTCTATCATTCCCCTCCTCAGCTGGACAGGGGAGAGAAAATATAACGAAAGGCGCATGGGTCGAGATAAGGACAGGGAGAGATCATTCACCAATTACCATCATGGGCAAACCAGACTCAACTTGGGGAAAATGAATTTAATTTATTACCAATCAAATCAGACTAGGGTAATGAGAAATAAAAACTAAATCTTAAAATACCTTCCCCCCACCCCTCCCTTCTTCCCGGGCTTAACTTTACTCCTGATTTGCTCTACCTCCTCCCCCTGAGCAGCACAGGGGGATGGGGAATGGGGGTTGCGGTCAGTTCATCACACGTTGTTTCTGCCGCTCCTTCCTCCTCAGCGGGAGGACTGCTCACACTCTTCCCCTGCTCCAGCATGGGGTCCCTCCCAAGGGAGACAGTTCTCCACGAACTTCTCCAACGTGGGTCCTTCCCACGGGCTGCAGTTCTTCATGAACTGTTCTAGTGTGGGTCCCTTCCACGGGGTGCAGTCCTTCAGGAGCAGACTGCTCCAGCGTGGGTCCCCCACAGTATCACAAGTCCTGCCAGCAAACCTGCTCCAGCATGGGCTCCTCTCTCCACAGGGCCACAGGTCCTGCCAGAAGCCTGCTCCAGCATGGGCTTTCCACAGGGTCACAGCCTCCTTTGGGCATCTCCGGTGTGGGGTCCTCCATGGGCTGCAGGTGGATATCTGCTCCACCATGGACCTCTGTGGGCTGCAGGGGGACAGCCTGCCTCACCATGGTCTTCACCACGGGCTGCAGGGGAATCTGCTCTGGCGCCTGGAGCACCTTCTCCCCCTTCTTCTTCTCTGGCCTCAGTGTCTGCAAAGTTGTTTCTCTCACACATTCTCACTCCTCTCTCCGGCTGCAGTTGAGGTTGTGCAGTTGGTTTTTTTTTTCCTCTTCTTAAATATGTTATCCCAGAGGCGCTACCACCGTCACTGATGGGCTCAGCCTTGGCCAGTGGCGGGTCCATCTTGGAGCCGGCTGGCATGGGTTCTACCGGACATAGAGGAAGCTTCTAGCAGCTTCTCACAGAAGCCACCCCTGTAGCCCCCCCGCTACCAAAGCCTTGCCATGCAAACCCAATACAAGTCCTAAACATGTTTAGTTTTGCCTGGGATACCCAAGGAAGAAGTTGTTTATTTGTGCTTGTATGTGCATGGAAGAGGAAAAGGGAATGGTTTGTGAAATGAACATATGTGAGTGTAGAAAAATTATAGAGCTAGAGGTTTACTGGATTTTTCTGAAACTATTACATTAACAGTTGGTAGCTCTTTGAAAGCCAGGTATGTATTTCCAGTCTGTATTGTAAAATGCTTTGGTCTGTATCTGCTTTGCAAAATACTTGCTGTGTGATAAAAGTACTTGTGTGGTAAAATTATATTTTACAGGGACTCCTGCTTTAAACTGTCTTAGTTGGCAAAATATCTAATGACGTTGTTGGGTTTTGGTGGTAGTGGTGCTTTTTCCACAGACACTTCCTCTCTCTCAGTGTACTATTTATAACCGATGCAAACGTGCAAAATAAGCTAATGTAAAAAAACTAACTCTTTCTAAAAGTTGTTTCTGATCAGTTATAGCACTGTCAGTCATGAGAAATACTATCAGACTTCCACTTACTGCTACTTCTTTTTCTTTATAAAATTGCAATTATTCTATTCATGAATGAAATTCATTCACATAGCAGCTTTTATAGAGAATGAAAATACTTTACCACTTCACGATATTCAGTCCTATAAGTGTGTTGAACACATTAGTTATTATTTTATCTTTAGAGTGTTAAATATGAAAATCAGACTGAGAGAGGGTTATAGTTTTTAGGAGGCAGCTTCTTTTAAACTTCTGTATCTTTTAGTTGTTGTCCATGTAAGATGTAGCACTGAGTGTATTGGAGGCCGAAGTGCCTTATCTTCAGAGCAGAAAAAGGACAAGCACCCGAGAGGAAATCTGTTTGAGTCAGGGCATGAATCCTAGTCCCAGTGAAATGAATGGGAGCTGCTGTTGAGTTCAAAAGGGCTAAGGCTCCATCCAGCATATCTTGAATATAGAAGGACCAGGAGCCCACTAAAAACGAGAGGGCAGTGTGTTCTGCATGTCCCTGGGTTTTTGCCACAGCGGCAGGCGTGGAATCTGAATGAGGCAGAGCTGCCACGGTCACTTGATCACTATCAGTCTGAACTGATAACTGGAGAGGAGAGGAGCATGCCAATCCATTTTTATTCACCATTGCCTTCATCAGAGGTTAGATGTAGCTTGTGGGAGCCTTAATTTGTTCTTAAATTCGGTAACACGCTTGGAAGTTTTAACAGTGAATGGAAATGAATGTCCTGAAAGTTGGTGACCAGTGTCAATTAGTAAGAGATTTGTCTCAATTTAGTTTAGGTCATGAAGGACTCCTTAAACTTAGTAATTTTAGTTGTTTTCCTCCTTGTATTTGCAGATTACATTAATATTTGCTAATTAAAATGATAATGAAGAGACTGAACATGCCTTGCTAATTGTGAATGCACTATCTCCCACCTTAATTATTCCCTGTGTGAGGGAAGTTTTATTGTGCTGCCCATGTGAAAAGCTTTTACACAGCTCATGTTCCTAACTCACACTCATAGCTTTCGCAGGCTACACTTTTTATAACACAGATTGCTTTATAAAATATGCATTTGTATACTGTTTGTATTAAAATGGCCAGCAATTCTCAATTGTTCATGGAGATTAAAACAACAGATCCTTCATTTCTGTAAGTGCTAAATACATTGAATTTCTGCTCATTTCATAGAATCGAGGTATTTTTTTCTAGTTTTTTATGCTGCTATGGTATGTAAGATAAGCAGAATGTCCAGTCTGTGAGCGCAGCTAATGCCCTAACCAAATGTGCCAAGGTTTTTGCAAAATGGGACACATGCCATCTCATCAATGGGCAAGGACCAAAAGGTGAGGAAACTATACCATAATGAATTTTCAGAAAATTATGTGATGGAAGGGAAGACAGGAGAGAAGGCTTTTAAAGACATGATTTTGGCTTTCTCTTTTCCCTTTTGTTGAGAGAATCTATGTGTACCCGTTGAATGTGTTCGTAGCCTTCTAGGGTGTCCTTTGAAGCTTGTCATCCCACTGGGTCCTACGTGTCTCCTGGTGTCCGATAGCACTCCCTCCTGTTCCTCAGCCACCTCCAACATCCTTCTCCTTTTCTTCATTTCGCATTTGTTCTCTGTTCTCCTTTACCTGTTCTTCCCAGGCTCCACTCTGAGGCCTGACTGCATGCACCATGCCAGCACTCTCTAATCCCAGCTTCTCAGTGTACTTAAATAGTACATATACAAGGTCAACAAAACAGAGCAATTAGAGTAATTTACCAACAACCCAGTCAGTCATCTGATGTGACAGGGAAGCTAGAAAATCTAGATGAACTACTACTCTACCTTTCCTGTCCCTCCCTCACACACTTACTTTCTGAGGAAAAAGGAAAGAAAAAAAACCCAAGACTTTAATC
>NW_008824053.1:10474290-10508107 GCF_000699105.1 Pygoscelis adeliae | reverse complement strand
GAGCTGATTTCTTTTGGGGTAAGGCTGAGTGGGATGAGACTTGAAAACCTTATGAGATAATGGAAAATCAATTACTTGGTGGTTAAGGCTGAAGTGATCAGAGATTTGTATTAAAGAAGATCAGGAAATGTGGTGATATGAACATCTGTGTTTATCTCAAGTAAAAAACAGTGATGTGTCTATTATTAGGTATGATCAAAATAATGCAGTAAAGATATTTTAAGGGTGTTGTGTGTTTGACTTGACAGTATAATACTATGGAATTTTTATTATTAAAAAGTCTGAAAATTTTTTAAGATCACTATAACTAGATTGTATGGGAGTATTTTAATATAAAATGCAAAGAGAGACATAACTTAATCCTTAATTAAGGCTGTACATAATATAGGGTTGTTGCTATGGTTTCCTTGATTTGTAGCTATAGCAACAGCTTTGGAAAAACTGACTTTATGTACAGTAAACATACTATATTTGAAATATAAATAGATGTGTTGTACTATACTGGCCCATTATGTCTAGGCACATTTTGGTTTGACTTTTGAAATATTTCTGAAATAGATGATTCTTCACCTAGAAAATTTGTATCCGCTGCCCACCCTCCCCCCCTCAAGAGAACAGGATTCCTTAGTAGTCCTCCACAATGTGATCCCTTTTCCCTTGTCAGTGTCCACATCTGAGGGGACTCCCTGAGATTTGCGAGAGACCACGACTGCCTGTTTTGCAGTCTTGCTCAAGTACAGGAATTTTGACCTTTCAGTGGAAAGGTGTATGGGCAGGATGACCTTTCTATTCCTTATTTCCTCTGCTTTGTACCTATGGATTTTTGGTGATAGGTCCCATGAAATCCATCTTTAAGAAATGTCACCCCTATCATGTGTTAGTTACTTTTATCCTATTCCTGGTATTTTTTCATAGAAAATATTACTTTGATACAACTCCACAGTGGTTACCTAATTGAAACCTATTGTCATTTGAGTAAACTTCACCCCCCACCCCAAGCTGATGTAATGATTCTTCTTGTGTATCAAAAATGGGCAAGCAGGTGTAGGAAATGTAACCTTCCTCCTTCTTTTGTACCACTCCTACTCTACAAAGAGTTCTGGCAAAATTAACGAACATCATGTATTTAAATTGCAGCATTATGACATCAATTTAAAACCCATTAGCAGTTTGAAACTTTATGCTAGGCAAGTCTAATAGTGTTCTTGGATATTTGATTGTGCTTCCTGAAAGGTGACTATTGAATAGATTTTTACTCTACCGTCAGTATTAAAATAATATAGCATTTTCTTACATACGTAAAATCTGAAATATAGCTGCAATAACACTTGAAACATAATTGTAAGAAGTATCTTCAAGTACTATACAAAGATTAAAACTGTTCTTGGAAAAGGGTAAGTTCTGAGATGACCTAAAATCCCTACATTAAACTGCAACTGTGAGATCTAATGGCTTCATCTAAAATGAATTCTGAGGGAGAGCGAGCCTTTGTGTTATGAACATTGACGAATCTCACAGCATAGTGATGAACACTAGATAAAAGGAGCGTGCATTGTAGCAGTTAAGATTTTTTTTAAAATGCTATTGTAACTGAAAGACTCATCAACACTGTGTTGATATTGAAGAAATAAATTTGGATCATATTATCACATACCATTTTGTCCCATAACCTGAACAAACTAGTATACAAGCATTAATTGCTTGCCAGTTGTGGCACACACAGCCACATACATATGTGAACATACAGCCTAAGTCTAGTTTCTTTTTTTTTCTTTTTGCCTGAAGTTCTGTAGTAGAACTCAGCTGAAATGAGTGGAGGTTTCCACAAATGAAATATCCCAGATATGAATAAAAATAGGAGGCTACAGACCTTACACATATTTGTGTAGTCCTTTTTTTTTTTAATGGAATAAATAAATTGCATTAAAAAACAACAGCACCTGAAGTATAAAGGAAAACTAACATAACATGCAGAAATACAGGCTATGTGATGTGCTATCTGACCATAAGGTAAGGCACCTACCATTTCAACAACAGCAAAAGCATAGTTGTCAAACATGTTAGGAGTAATCATAGGAAGGACCCACACCAATCATGAGAGACCATGTTCTTACAAAACTTGAATAACTAAATTAAAAAAAGCGCAAAGAAGGCAAAGAATGTGCTGGACGTTTTAATATTAGTTTCTTTCCAGATATAGGAAGTAAGAAAAAATTTTAAAAGGACTGAAATTTTTATATGAAATACTAAAAATAAGTAAAGCTAGTGGTCAACCTGGGAAGGTTTAAGTTTTGCCTCTCTTAGTGATGGATACAGAATGACACTTACTATGAAGAGAAACTTGGAGAATAGCACTGGGCTTCATGTCAAAACAGAAGGTACCAGACTGTGAACTTGCATGGTGTATTCAGCTAACTTCGGAGATGTTTGTTTCATACTCTTGCTGGGAAAAACTGGGTCCTAGAGAAACTAAAAAGCTACATCAGCCGGAACTCACTGTGACAGAAAGTTGCTTTAGTATTTAATTTCTGACAAATTCATTACTTCCATCCTGTCTTTTCCTTTGGGATCTTATTCATTGTTACAGCTTAAGAATTCATAGGATATTTTGTTAAGAAAAGGTCATCTGTTTCATAGTCATTTATCATTGATATTCCTTCTAAGACACAACTTTATATCAGTTGCTCAGTTACATCATTTCAGCTTTAGTAATCAAGTAATAATAATAATAATAACAACAACAGTAATAATAATGAAAGTAAAACTAAACATGCCATATATTCTTCTGGATATTTTTCTGCTTCTGCTATATAAATTTTCAGAAACAACTTTTCATGGAAGTATTACGGAAGGATTGGCTACATAACATTTGTAATGACAATCACATTGCTTGTTACACTTCCGAGAGAGGTTTGTATGGTGGGTTGTTGGTTCCCGTCTCCCCACCCCTCTGTGTTTGCTAGCTATACCAGAGCTCCCACTCCTGGCTCTGGGAGCCATGGCACACACTTGAAAGTAAAATTCCTGCCAAAGACTTTAACAACCAAATGAGCAACTCCAGGCGCACATCTTATATTACAGAAGTAGACCTCACTAAACAAATTATCACCAGAGTCCCCACTGCCCTCTTCCTCTTTCCAACCCCATTTTTGCCTGGGAGAAGAGAGAACCATCAGAATAAGCTGCAAGGTCTAATTGTGAAACCACTCAGGCTGTTGCGAACCTGCAGGAGAGAAGGGAGCACAGATGATGTGTGTCCTCAGTAGAGTAAAACCTGCCAGCTCAGCCTTTTTCCTTCTGTATATATGGAATTAGCTTAGGTTTTTAAAGCTGCCACAACTCTGATGGTGTCTCATGAGGAAAAAGTCAAGTGCCAGGATAAATATATCAAGTATTCTATACAAAGGAACTAAATCTGCTCCACAGAGAGCCTGAATGTGATGAGTCAAGCAGTGCTGCCTCTGTGGCAGCTCTGCTTTTTTAAAAAAAAATCTAAGGGACTTGAGAAGAGATTACTATCAGCCAGTGAGCTGTGCCATCAAAAGTCAATCCCTAAAGAATCTGGACTGGTAGAAATAAATGTCTATGATGCACAGTCATGGACTGGATTGATCTGTTGAACAGAGCTTACAGGTTATACCGGAAAAGATGCCTGGTGTCATAGATTTGCCATCCACCTTGGTTATATGTAATTTCCAGAGATTTCTCCCACCTTCTTGAGGATTTTTTTACTGCTAGCGAAGGGGAGGTTCATATTAGATAATGTTAGACTCCCTACAAGAAGGTGCCAGTTGTGTTTTCCGTGTCAGAGGTGTGAACAATGCCTCTCCAAATGAGAGACAGGACACCATGAAAATTGTCTTGAGACCATTTGGAAAACAGAGACAAACCTAAGTCTTGCAGTTAGCCAGCTTGATAGACAAACTCCTATCAGTAAAGTTTTGTTTTAGTTAAATGGCAGATGGTCCAGACAAAGTGAATGGAGCATTCTTTGGACTGGTAAAGAAAAGAGCAGAGAGGTTTGGTGTAATAGCTTCTTGAATGAGACCAAACCACTGGGGAAGATAGGAAAGGTGGGCTCGCTAGTGTAATGAGCAGATGAGGATGAGGCTTGTGGTCAAGGAGAGTGTCCTGGTTTTGGCTGGGATAGAGTTAATTTTCTTCCTAGTAGCTGGTATAGTGCTGTGTTTTGGATTTAGGTTGAGAATAATGTTGATAACACACTGATGGTTTAGCTGTTGTTGCTAAGTGGTGCTTACACTCGTCAAGGACTTTTCAGCTTCTCATGCCCTGCCAGCGAGAAGCTGGGAGGGGGCACAGCCAGGACAGCTGGCCCAAACTGGCCAAAGGGATATTCCATATCATACAACATCATGCTCAGTATATAAAATGGGGGGAGTTGGCCGGGGGGCACCAACTGCTGCTCGTGAACTGGCTGGGCATCGTTTGGTGGGTGGTGAGCTATTGCATTGTGCATCACTTTTTTTGTATATTCTTTTTTTTTTTTCCCCCTTCCTTTTCTGTCCTATTAAACTGCCTTTATCTCAACCAACGAATTTTACTTTTTTTTTCCCCGATTCTCTCCCTCATCCCACTGGGGCAGGGAGTGAGTGAACGGCTGTGTGGTGTTTAGCTGCCTGCCAGGTTAAACCACAACAGAGAGGAAGGAGGAACTCACTGCTCTTACTCTGGACGAGAACTGAATTCTGTTACCATGATGCGATTTCAGCTTTTCTCAATACTAGTTGCTAAATGAAGGATGGACTGGTTTATATTAATAGCGAGCAAGGTGTCTTGGTGTTCTATTTCATCAGTTGGGAGAGCAGTGCCCTATCATTTACTCACTGAATATCCTCCCACTACTGCTGTTCAAAAATTAAGATGCCTCCATCATAAGAAGTTCAGTGTCACCCTCCTGAGTTTATACCTGGAGTCCATTTCTCATAGCGGTTCAAGGTATCCTTTGCAGCAAAGTGTTGCTGGTTTTGGATGCGGTGATGATGGCTAAGGTACACTTTGTACTGGTGTATAAAATACACCACAAAGTAAAAAGCCAGTGAAAATGGAATTTTGCTCATGTAATTGTTTCTACACAAGGGGTTTCTGCTGGCTGTGGCAATCAGCGATTTTAGCTCTTTGAGCTCTTGCCCAGCATAGCTATTCTGGCAGAGATGCACAGCACTGAGCTGACCCGAGGCTATTAATACTTCCCTGCAGGGAAGCAGCGTGCCAGCCACACACACAGAGTCACACATAGGTGCACGGGTGCACACATAAACACAGCAGCTAGAACTTGCTCAAGAGACAGACTCCTAACACTGACAATCATGCCAATTACTGGCTAGCTTTAAAGCCACAGCCATCTTCCTTGAAAGCCTTTGCTTTCCAAGTTTGCTCCCATGGCCATCTGTCATAGCCTGTGTTTGGCAGCTTCAGGTTCTGCTGCAAGGCTCTGTGGATTGAATACATAGTTTTGTCTCTTTTATTTTTCTCTGAGTTGGTGGAAAGTTTCTACCATGTGAGCTTTTTCTCTTAGGCTTTTTGTTAGATTAAAATGTGAACCTTAAATGCATTTTTGAGCTGTTAATCTTGCTATCTGCTCGCAGATCGGGCTGGAACAGGTGGACTGGTGTAACTGCTGCATAAAGAGAAATGAGCTCAGAGACCCTCTTAGAGCAGATGCAGATTGCACCAGGAATAATTGCTTTTCTTGGGATAATCTCTCTTGTCTGGCTGAATACATTAATCCATACCACCAAATATGTGTTATTTGGTCTGTAAGAGGGCCTGTATGACTGTCATATCAAAAACCTAATGCCCCTGATTGTCATTAATACGTTGGCAGTGTATGCATCTTAGAGATCTACTCGGTAGAGTTACAGTATCTGTAACAAGGAGCTACATTTTCTGTGGGTATAGCTGTAAATTTTGTTTACTCATTATAAATAATTTTTGAACTACCTCTAAACCAATAAGTGATATTACCACTAACGTTGAAAAGTTCATGGTAAATTGTGTCCATGGGGCTGTACCCTAAAATGAAAACCAATTCAGTCTGGGGAGGGGTGGGGAGAAAATGAAGTTATTGTTACTTGCAGTATTTCTTTCCTCCATCTTTATTTTTACTCCTCCCCATTTGATATATTTTTCATATTCAGCTAGTCAGAGATTACAGCTAGTCAGAGATTACAGTAATCTGTTTTTTTCCTATCACTCAGAAAAGCAGTTGGCATGCCCATTAGATTAATAAATAGTGTTAAATGAAATTCCCAAACTGAGTGCAGAGAAATTACTAGAGTGATTTTGGGATTGTCCACTTAATAACAACAATTCATCCTCTATTTTGTCCCCAACCCCAGGGGTGCACATTACTGCCTTTACCTTGTTCATACCAGTCAAGTCTTCTTTTCCACAAGTAATAGCATCATTTTTCGAAGTACAGCTTCTTGAATTTGTCTTTAAGAGTCTCTTGTAGTTAGGACCCAGAGTTTTGGATTTGAAATTGATGGAAATGCCACAGGTCTTGGCTCAATATTTCTCCAGGGGGCAGAACCTGCTTGCTCCAGTTAGAGGCTGCAAAGAATGCACAAGGGCCTTGTATAAATATTACACCAGCCAAAGTGCAAGTTGGTTTGGCTTGATTTCTCTGGTTCTAGTTCAGTTCCCTCCCTTCTGCCTTTTTGAGTCTTGGTGCCTAGGGTTGGTGTTTTTAAAGAGAAAATATAATTTCTGGAGTGCATCAAGTTGAAAAAGTATTTTTCTAAGCTTTTCTTCAAATGCCTTCAGACTCCTATGAAATGCCTGACTGCATGCACAGGGGTCACCCCAAAGTAGTTCCAGGGCAGTACACTGAAAGCTTAGATCAGCACTGGCAAATATCCTATAACAGAAAGGTGAAGGATAAAGTTTGGCCTTTAGGTAAAAACAATAGCCCTATATTTGATGACATAGAGTATATTATGGAATTGATCAATGACTGACAATCTTGTTCTCAGGTGTTTTTTGTGTAATTAATTTTATTGCTTTATTAACATTTTCTAGCTTACAGTACAGTTTCTCATGTAATCTTATTTCTAGCATGTAAAAGATTTGTAATGTCTATCCTATTTCCTGTTAGCTCTTCCTTTTTAGATCCAGTGTGTGTTGTCCAAAACTGCTGATTTCTTTTTTCAGCCTCTGTCCTCTCCAGTTTGGCTTGTCCTTCACCGCCCAAAATTTCTTTCACTAGATCATCAGATTACCTCTTCTCCAAAAATATACTACCATTTAGGACAGCCTCGAAGGCATAGCTGGGAGATCTGGGAGATGAGAGGCTGTTCTTAAGCCAACTACTGCTGCATTCTGCGCAAGGTTTGGTTCCTGAATGGATTCATGATGTAGCCCCAAGATTAATGCATTATATTGATCCAGTCTTCAAGTGACAGGCTTTGGAAAAGCAACTGGGAATAGATTCAAACCAGAAGAACCTATGGCAAAATTGCATCTACGTCAGAGCTCATGTACATTTTTAAGTTTCTTGCCGATGTCTTTACAAGCATAACTTCTTTCTCAAATGGAGCGAGTCTCTAAAAGGTTTATTTGCAGCCATGCCAGTGTCTCCCAAAACCTGAGTACAGGCACTTTTCAGTGTTTTCGAGGCTAAACAGACTCTCTAGTTGGAAGCCAGAGACATGTAATTTTCTCAAATACATAGTAGATGGTGTTTCTTCATGAATCCTTTCAATGGCAGACATTCAGGGAGTCCCACAGGAGAGTGCCTTGGAGGTAGAGGGACTGTCCTGTGGGATCACCCATTCAGGTGAGTCCACTCTGGAGCTGTCCATTTCTGCTCCAGTTGGTCCTTGGCGTTGGATGTGCCTTCTCATCACCAGTATCAGTGACAACTGATGGAGCTGTTAACAAGGCAAATAATGATGATTGGTGTTGATCTTTTACTCAGAAGAGAATGGGCAGAGGAACAGGCTGGAACTCTTACGAACTAGCCTCAATTTCTGTCCGGCCGCTGGTGTGGACCAAAGTACTCTTCACTGCTTCAGGTTCATCATGTTTGCAAAGGATTCATGTTTATAAAGAGCAAGGAACATTTTTGGATCAAGTCACTCCTGGTCATGTTCAAAAATAAAATGCCAGCAGTCAGATTGACTGTCATAAAATGATTGGGGATCTACTATCCCTGATAGATTATCACTCATTACCATTGTATTACAGCCGGAACTTTATTGTCAGAACAACAAAAATAATCTTTGCACTACACTAATGCTTTATTCTGATTGACAAAGGGCAAGGCAATCCAGGTACTGTGACAGCAGTGTTGGCATGTATTATAGAATGATATATAGCAACTTCCATAGACTGCCATTAATTTCTGCATGAATTCTGTCTGTCTTTGATAAGCATGTGTAACTTCTAATAAATTACTTTGGAGCTGAGCACAAGAATCAAGGAGAATTGGACTCCTGTAGGTATGGAGGCTGGTGATAGCTGAAAATGAGAAGGCAAAACTGACAGATAATTGTAGATGAGAAGTCATTTTCAAGCAATGGAAGGGGGTGATATTTTTTCCTGTTTAAAATGAGTTGCCACCTCTGCTGGCCACAACGCGAGGTAAATTCTGTCATGAAATCTAAAACATTTGTTATGTTTAGGCTGTTGATAATCACATAGGAACTAGCATTGTGGAGCTCCCTCCACTTGCTCTTAAATGGCTTGCTCCCATTGTGGTGGGTGTTATCCACTCTTCATTTCCTGGGGAAGAAATGGCCTTCTGTGAGGTTGTTTATCTGAATAGCGCAGAAATAATTTTCTGCAAACCTAACTATTATCGTAACAGAATCCTTAAAAATTGACACAAAAAATTGATACAGTGACACTCTGAGGTTTCTGAGACTAGTGTCTTCCTTTAAGGCCTCTATTTCCTCTCGTATTACTTCCAGTCCTGTTCACTGGAACTACAGTGCATGTCTACCACGAATAACATGAATAATGCATATATTTTTCTGCTAGTTTCAGTGTGTGCTAAATAGTTGCATATACAAAAAATAAAATCTAGAGCTGAAAAAAACCAATTGGCTGCTCATCTCCCTGCTAGTACTTGATTGACCCATATTCCGCATTAACTCAGGTTTTAACCTGTCTGCTTTTATATTTGCAATTCTTGGGCCTTTGCCCACATCCCGTGGAAGATCATGCAGTGGTCTAACAGTTCACCACTTCAGTTTTTCCTCAGACTGAGATATGGAAAATATTACAGCTGTTTATACCTCTTTATTTCCTGCTTCTTTAAAGATCTTAAATATTTCCACTTCTCATTCTCTTCTTTCTTTCAGTGTATACAGACACTTGCAGTTCCACCTTTATCACCATGTTATCAGGCAAAACTCTTCCTTAGTTTTCCTAATTCATCCGTAGCAAAAGCCCACCCCCTCCTCACTTCTCGCTGTCTCAGTTTCCTAAAACTTGGCATGGGATTCAGCTGTAATGGGAGAGAGGAGATGACATAACATGTTACCTCTGCTTCTAGATACCAAATTACTTGGGGTTTATTTTTCCTAAAATGTCTTGGATGTTTTTTCATGAGATGAATCACTTCATAGTTTCCCAAGATGATGCTCAGCTTGTTACTTTCCTCGTGCTTTTCCGCTCTTTCTGCAAATACCATTTATTTTCTCCTGAAGATTGTTTGTAAAGATAAGGCAGATTTAACAAGGAAAAGATCACAAAGATGTGTGTTGTATGAGGCCAGTTAAAAAAGGTTTAGAACTAAAAGGCAAAGTGATTTTTTTTTTGGTTTGGTTTTGGTTTGGGTTTTTTTGTTTGTTTGTTTGTTTCAGTCCATGTGAGAAATCTTGCAGGGGGTTGAGTTATTCTTGGAAATAGGGGTTTTGGCCATCGTTTTTTCCATTCACTCTGCAGTAGCGTTCTTGCAGTTTAAATGTGTTTGTTCATTAGAGGAACAGCTTTCGTAATGGAATGTGCCAGATCTGTTAAGAAATTAGCGGTTCATTTTACGTTCAAAACACGTGATTTGTATATACATTTGTAGTTCTTGTACATTCAGATTAATTGTCCAGTTATCTAGGAAGCTGTATTCTGAATTCCTGAAAATTGGTCTTTTTATCAGTCTTTACTAAATGCAAAAATGCCTCTAGTAATTTCCCTTCACTCACTAAGTATGTCATTTTTCTTTGAAAAATCTAGTTTGTCTGGCAATATATTTATAAACATAAATACAATTTTAGCAACTACATATCACTAACAGGCATTTCTATGTTAGATGTGAGTGAGTAGATATTATTGCATAATACATCTTAAAATCTGTTTGAATTTTTAAATTGCTAGAGGATTCATGGATGTAACATTTTTCTTTCTTTCCAATATGAGTATCTCTCTATATAGCCATTAGTTATTTCTGGATGCAATGAAGTATTTTTCTACAGGAGGATGTCCTAGATTTCTACTACTTTTTTGTATTTGAGATAGGATAATCTTTGAAAAGTGTTCTACACAGAGGTAGTGTCTATTATTTAATGATGTAGAGAATTTGGGAGGGCAGATGTGTTTCTAGATTGCTTGTTTAGGTTTGCTCCCAGTATCACTGTAAATGAAACCTCAGGTTCTTGTGCTTTGTGGAACCTCTGCGTGTGTCTGCAGCACCCCCTTCCTGTTAAATAGATTTGGTGTTTTGTCAGGTTCACAGCCCAAATTCTGTCGCCCTTTGCAAAGCACTGGTCACAGCTTCCTGCAGTAGTTTAAGAGCAAAGGAGACTGAAACAAGGTGAGGAAACATGCGTGTATCGACAGCTGTTATACCCAGCCTTATGCTCAGTGGCATTTTAATAACCCACGTTTTGCCCCATCGTAACTAAATTGTTTATGGTTATCAGTAGTATTTGTGGCTGTAATATAAATTCTACTGTGAAAGGATGCTCAGTTTCATTTTGCAGCAGAAAATGGACTTGACGTGAGCTTTGGTCCACAGGTAATAGGTTCTTGAAGGCTCAGAGTGTTACTTTCAGCAAAATGCTAATCTGGCAAATTGGTACGTTTAACAGTCATCCACAAATGCACCCTTTTGTGTAATATGCAGTTGATTGTAACAACTGCGGATGCTATTTAATGGTGCCATCCTTAAACCTTCCAGTGTGATACTACCTAGAGAATTTGTTGCTGATGAAATCATTATAGTGTTATAGAAATGAAATAGGTTGCTACTGAAATTACTCTCAAAATCTAATTGTAACTTCACTGGAATTTTTCCCATGATGGATGTTAAGTATATGCGTATTTCTTATTTTTATAGAAGCAGTGTTTTTATTTGTATGCTTAATTTTATTTCACTATCTACTGTGTATATATTAGGTTTTGCTTCTCATTTTCAGTTGTGGTCAAAGATAACTTTAGTCCAGTTTGCCTTTTATCTGATATTCTTCCATTCTTATTTCCCCTGTCACATGAATGAATAAAGCAACAGATTTCCTTCCTTGAGACCTGCCTAGGATTGCTCAAATTAACACAGTGAAGAGCCCTATTTTATCAATACCTGAAACGATGCAAGTCCTCTCAATTTCCTTTTGAGGGCTTCCTTGGAAAGAAAAACATGCTTTATAATTTCTTGCCTGCAAATCAATTCAGATTCCTTTTTTTTTTTCCATCAAATCTCTTGCTGTACCCAAAGGTTTCTTTATAGGCTTATGATTCCCCCTCATCTTTGGTTCAGACTGTGTCTGATTAAAAAAAAAAAAAAGAAATCTTCTTGCTTGATTATACTCCATGAAGAATAGGTGAAATCCTTGATCAGAATGGGAGATTTCTGCGACTGCCTGAGTTCCCTGAGTGCAGTACACCATGCTTTCATGCCATCCTGTTACATTATCTCTGTATTGTTCTAGCTCTTATTAAAAGATGTGATATTTCACCACTTTCAGAGTGACAGCCCGACATCCATCGGTAGTTGTGCCATTCTTTCTTTCTGCTCTTGATCTTACAATATAGATAGATCCTATGAAAGCTAAAAAATGCCCGTGTCTGTTCATCAGATTCTCTCCCTGTAGTCACAAAGCCAGGGCACAGAGGGGGTAGATGGCCGCCAACCACCACTTTTGTCACCAGCCGCAGAATAAACTTGACTGCTGGGCTCAGAGGAAAAGGTGCAGAAATAGCTTTTATTTTCCATAGTCTTATGTTTCTTGCATTTTTCCCTCTTCCTAAAGCAGCAAACTGACTGAATGATACTAACTTAGTTTGGTAATTATTGTTGCAAATTTGCCTTCAGGAAACTGGAAATTCATGAATCCGTGTTTCTAAAAACTTACAAGTATATGCTACATCTGTACAAAATGTATTAATGTGTACTTGGACTCAGTAGTCTCATTGTGTTTAGAGGTAGGCTACCCTTCCTTCTAAACAGAGAAAGCTTTGCAAAGTAAGGAGGGCAATATCGTTGACATGGTTTGGATAGTCCCATGGATTTCTATTATTTTGCTTAACAATTGCTTCCAAAGAATCTCCGATACCAGAAGCTATTTGTTAGGAGCAAATATTGTTAAGACCATTGTGCTCATGTCCTACTGTTGTGAAATTGCCATGGGATTGTTACCTTTCACCCAGGTGGTCCCCACTGATGGGCAGAAATGACCTTGATTTAATGTCTCATCTGAAGGCAGGCAGTTCTAACTGTGCAATGACATCCCCCAAACGCTCTGTTGCAGCGTCAGCATTGGATACAAGCCCATGTCTCAGTCAGAGATGTGCATCTCTGACCTTCTAGCATAGAGGCAATAGTGCTGCCAGCTGTGTTATGCTGACAGTCAAAGGACTCGTTTTTGAAATCCAGAAGTAAAGAAATTGAGCTAACACAACACAGACTTCAGCTGTTGCAAAAAATGTGGCAATAAACCCTTCTTACCTTTGGTTTCCAAATTATTTTGTTTTCCAGGTTGCAGGGAGTAATTTGCTTCATTAATGCAGTTCTGCAGCATGATCTATTTAAATTTTATCCCAGAACGAGTTCTTTTAGCTGAATAAAAGCCTTTTGAAAAACCTGATTTATGTCACAGTCGCAGCATTAAATAGGTTCAGTGGCAAAGTGGCGGGGGTCAAAGTCCGTGGTCTGCATTTTCTAAGTGCTGTGGATTTGCATGTGCACAGCTTACATTAGCACTAATACAGTTTGTACATGTGGCCCCTGTGCAGTACTTTGGGAACATAGCCCTCAGTAGAGAAGATATTTACAGCACTGAAGCTCATGTTGGGAAATATGAACAGCTGTGCTCCAAACAGAAAACACACATCTGAAGTAAGACAAGCATACTGAAAATTATGTCCTGGCAGTTAACGTTTTTATTTGTACACACTGCTATGCAAAACTGAAAGGAAATATCATTCTTTCAGGATTAATATGTTTTGCAGAGCTAATAGGAGAAAAAACCTGTCATCAGAAAAGATTTTTGCTGATTGTAATTTTTTTTTTCTGCAGTTCCTGTAGCATTGATACAAAAGAAATATAATTAATAAGTAAAAGCTATGTCACTCTGCTAACTATGTTTTACTGGCAGTGAGATGACCTCTTTATACTTTTGAATAGTCAGTTGAAGTCGTTCCTCTAGAACATATATTTACCCAGATTTTTAGATTTTACTATTTTAATTTTTCAGTTCTAATATCTGAGCACCTGCTATGCACAGAAAGTGAGCACTGAGAAAGGCTTTATCCGTCGTTCCATTGTAGGATCCTTGCATTTGCTTGCATCATGTCTAGAGCTGACCGGTAGCTAAATCCACATCAAGTTAAGAGGACTGTGCAAAAAGAAATTCTAGTTCATTTTAAATTTGATTGATGGAGCACATGCCAGTGCCGCAGGTTTCCCCCCCCCGTGCTTCCCTGGAACTGATCTGCCTGTCTGTTCTCCAGTCCCTGCAGGGTTGACGCCTGGAAGGTCGGAGGTGTAACTCCACTGATCTCCATGTGCAGGGAGCAAATGGGGCTTTTGCAGGGTACATGATAATTCTCTAACTAAATGGACCATGCTAAATACTTTGCCTTCACACACAGTTTTACATGTGGAGAGGTTTGAGCTGGGGAGGCTTTTTTCCATAACACGAATATAACAAGTCCATGCAGTTCTTTTTCAGATCAAGTATCAATCCCGTTTTGCAGACTGGGAAAGTGAGACCCTGAGGTTGTCATTTACCTGATACCACAAAGCAGGTCAGCAGCAGGCTAGACCACAGCTCGGGCTTCCTGAGTCCAAGGCCACTGTTATGATCTCTAGACTTTTATTTCGCTATACTTGCGGGGCACTGGGCTTGTATGTTCAGTGAATAATTTGTATTCCCGAAAGGAGAACGGGTGGGTAAAAGACAGAAAAAGCAATTTAGAACATAGTCTTGTTAAATACCTCTTAATTAGTTTACATAATGGATTTTGCATTACGGCTGCCTGTTGGAGTCAAAATTTTGGATGCTTTTTTAACATGAATATTTTATTTCTTATTGACATATTTGTTGGTCAGGGGAAAATCTATTATTTTCCCTAGAGCTGGTTGGAAAAATATTTTCCCAATAACAATCATGTCGTTATCATTAAAAAAGAAAAATAGTGTGGCTACTGAAGTAGGGGGTGGTATTCTGCCACTGCCACTTTTACTATGTTAGTTCAACTGACTGAAATCTGTGTGGTGGATAGGAAGGTTCTGGCCCTGCCATGGACAACATAGGTGTACCTTTGAAGCTGACATAATACTAGTCGAGTTGAAAGTTAAGGTTCAGGGACTGGGAAATGCCATAATTGAAATCACCTGTCTACTTTTGATTCAGACTTCTTTGATGTATTCACGGCTGTGCATAGTGGGACAAGTTCAGCCTCATTCACTGTCCAGATTTTACCATTTCTGGTGCCAGCTGGAAATGTATAAAGAAGGTTGCTAGGACTGCTGCCTCATTGGCTGAAGAAATGGCAAGGTGTGAAGGAGTCAGGACGTTACAGGAATGGAAGGCAAGGCTGTCATGGTTAAGCATTAATGCTAGCTGCTAGATTCTATTCTTGCCTCTGTTACAGAATTTCTGTGTGATTCCAATATAATCAAGCCATGTTTTTACTAATTGTATATTGTTTACTTTCTGAACGCTTAGTGTGAGACCCTTGGGTCTGATTTATGAAGCACTCATCTCTCACAGAGATGGCTCAAGTCAATGATTATTATTTGAATATACGAATTACCAAAGAATTCTAATTGTTCCAGGTTCAGTGTGTCAGTGAGTGTATACTTCTTAATTTAATTTATAACTTTCACCTTAGTTTCTCAGACCCCTTCTGCTGAAGAGGGCTAATACAATCTTTTCCTGTCTCTCTTCAGAATGGTATTTGAGAAGTAAGCAGCTACTAGAATGTAAGTACCGTATGACAGCCCAGGCAGAAATTAATAAGTCTCAGAGCAGGGTGGGAATAGTGCTCAGTAAATGAGGCATGGGGACACACTGACTAATAACAAGAAAACAAAGGCATTGAGTAGCTGCTCATTATGTCAGTCAGTGCAGGCAGGGGTCCAGTGGAAAAAATAGTAGGTGGTCGGGTAATTAAAGACAGTATCATAATGCGTGCACACAAGGTTGCCCAATTAGGGCTGCACAGCAACCTTAATTCTGACACTTCCCTAAATTTTCAATGCTTGATTTTACACATTTAATGTTCCCTAGCATATTTTGGTGTATTTACATATATATGCTCCCCATTGCCTCCTTCATTGCCAAACTGTTAATTAGGTAGAACTACTGAGAAATGCAGTTAGTTGGATAAACAGGGGTTTGCAATGAACCTTGGATATCATGCTGCAGAGTGGGAAACTTCAGGCTGTCAGAGCTTTGAAGGATTTACATCAGTGGTGATGAATTTGTTTTCTTTACTTAATTATTTTTAAGAAGTTAGTTATGTTTTCAGTGCAGTCTCTTTTCTTACATGCTACGTTACGTTATTTCTAGTTCTGCTTCTACATTTATTCTTCATGGCTTATTGGAGATGGTGTGGATGAAACATCTTTTTAATGAGAATTGTGTTCCTAAGACTCTTCTCCCTTGAGTGTGAGCTGTCTTTAGCTATGGCCCTCATTTTAGAAGACAATTTTATTTCATCCATTTCTCCTTTTGGAAAAATATTACCTGAAGCCAGATATTTTGGCTCTAAAGTGCAGCTTTCTAATTGGCATTAACTGCTTGTGTGATTTGGAACTTTTCAGAATATCAGTGAAGAACAATAAACATAAAATTGGAAAAATGGAGAGACTGGGACAGGAGAATGATGGACAGGAAAGTATAAAAGGTTTATCTAGGCTTTTTGTCATGTGAATGCAAATAAATTGTTTCAGTGCTTCAGTGATGCTGCTCTCCTGAGCTGTGCCTCTACCATTGCACTGTAAGTGGTCTACTTGAAGTAAGATGCTGTTATTCTGAAATACGCCCTCACTTGAATACGAATATGGCCAAAGGTTGAGCAAGGGCTTTGTTCCCTGTGCTTCCTGGTTGAGGTGAGATGCCTGGATATCTAAATTGCTGTTGTCAGAGGCCAGGTCCCCTTTACCTACCTGTCGGAGCAAAGGGGCGAAAGGGGGGATATTGGAATGTAAGGACATCTGAGTTAGAGCCACCTTTGCCAGCGTGGGTTCCTAAAGGCACCTTCTTTGCTCCAGTACATGTCCACCTACACAGTCTGTCCCTAAGAGCTTGCAGAGTTAAAGCAGTCTCGTTTCCTTGTAAAACTATGTTCTTATATTCTTACTCATGCTGAATCTATCTTCATACCAAAGGGACAGCTGGTGTTGTTAGGTAATCTTCAGCATTAGTAATAATAACAAAATACAAACCCAGGTGATAGGTTTGGGATTAAAAAGCCTGAAAAACTTTTCGTCTTGCTCTCTCCACAAACTCATAACTCAATTCCTTCCCTTTCCTGAGATTTTACCTGAAATAAAAAGCTTTCATCGTGGGGACAAGAAATCATGAATGGAGGTGTCTACATTATGTATCAAGCCATGCAGACATCATTTTTAAAGCACTATTTGTATTTTTTTCCAGAACCGGTAGTTCTTGGACTGTAGAGTGAAACGTGCTCTAATTAAACATTGATGCATAGGAATGAAGGGAGTTTTTTTTCTCCTTTAAGGAAATGAATTATAGTAATGGAACAAAAGAAGCATAGTGTAACTTTTTTTATGACAGAAAATAAGCTGCAAGTCACCTTTTACTTGCACGTAGTA
Source organism: Pygoscelis adeliae (assembly GCF_000699105.1). Taxonomy (NCBI): domain Eukaryota; kingdom Metazoa; phylum Chordata; class Aves; order Sphenisciformes; family Spheniscidae; genus Pygoscelis; species Pygoscelis adeliae. Next base: position 10,490,862 of record NW_008824053.1, on the reverse strand, counting down.
CTTAATATTTATTTTAGTTTTGCATTGGAATTGTCTTTAGTTCCATCTTTTTCTTTGATTCTCTAGCATTCAGGAATGGTGCATTAAAAAGTCTCTAAGACCGTGAAAGCCTTCCACAAAATACCTAAAGTAGTAGTGAAAATAGATGGCTAACTCTGAAATTATATTGACTCTTTTATTGCAGTTTTTATATCAATTTTACCAGACTTTTACAAAGCTTTCTATTCTTATAAAGCTCTCTCTTTTTAGAAACTGTATGGAAATCATTTGGCAATGAATTACGTTATAGCATAGCCTAAAATTATTGTTTTATCTCATATTGTGAAGTCCTTTGGAATCTTTTTTTAAGACTTAGGTTGGTACAGGCTCTGACAGTCTTGGAATATATGTAAATTACAGAAGCTTTTCAGATCCTTTGTTATTTTGAGCTCCATATCTGAATTTTGGGACACATTTTTCACTTTTCTAGTTAAGGATTTGTAAAGTCACGTTTTCCTATAACACCCTGTTCATGTGAATTGAAATCAGAAACATGGAGAACATAGATGATCAGATGATAACAAATAAGGATGACAGGTCAAGCCAAAAGACATGCGAAGCTCAGTACTTACCCAGAACTTACAATATCTTCTGCTGCTACATTTAGGCTTCTTCAAGAAGCTGTTCTTGAAGTGTCCAAATGCTTTCACCTTACGTTGTCTAAAACTTCCTATCTCAGATAGACTAGTAGCATTTAAGTGCTTATATACAGACAGAAATGACCTCTGTGAGATCTTTCTTTCTCCCTGATACTTGTTTAGCAAAACACTTCAGCTCATGCTTAACAGGGGCGTCATCCAAAACCAGATAAAGACATTGATTTTTCGTGTGTTTTGGAATGGATCCCAAAGCATTTAATCACATGCTAAATTCTGTATTGGCTGAATTACCTCCAATTTGTAATAGATAAAATTTTAAAGGGAGATAGTCAATGGGTGTACAGTGAAGGCAGTGATGCTGAGAGACATTTATACTACGTGAGGATATTCCCTCAATTCTCTTTCTTTTTCTTTTTTTTTTTAAAAAACAACTTGCTTCTACCACAGAAATCCATGATTTTGGTTGATTTCCTGCTGTATTTTTCATCCACAGTAAACTTCCTTCTTGCAAATAACAGAGCTCAGGCTACTTACTAAAGTATTTCTAATGTGGTCCTACTCTGACGGTTTCAGAAAGTGACATCAATTGAAAATATACTGCACAGGTGGCTTAGTGTATAATTTATCATCACCTCCAAATCCTTTCCTTGTTCTGGGTGTTGTACTGTTCATTCCTTCCTTTTATGATTTAGTCTATATGATTTTTAGTACCATTCCATCTCAGGACTCACGCTTCACCATACCATTCTTTCTGAACCCCTTTGTAGAAAATGGGTTTAATTTGTCAAAATGAACCTGGATATGTGTGGTCTTTACATATTTTGATTCCTGGGATAGTTGCCCAGAACGTGGGCTGATACTTAACACATAATTGTAAATTAAAAAAACAAACAAACAAACAAAATAATAGAAGTCAATCTATATAAACTGTTACCCCTCATTCTTCATTGTTTTGGTGTGATTTTCTACACTGTGGATACAGAGAAGACAATACTATTTGGGTTTTGGCACTGTAGTACTTTGCCAGTGTTGCCTAGTGATTGCATAGAGCTTACTGATATTTTGTCTCAAAACTATGATTTCAGCTCTCTATAGTCTTGCATTTAAAAGCAGCCAACTCAGATCAGCTCCTGTGGACCTGAATCAGCTCCTGGGGACCTGAATCTTCCTCTCCAACTTTCTGTACAGACCCAGCTTATTGCTAGTTCTATGCAAACAATAAAAAGCAATAAAATAAATTTAGCAGGAACTGTAATATGTAGTGAAGACTATGTGCTATTTGAATATCTAAGATATATATTTCCGATCATTGACAGAAACTATGTGTTAGACTGGAAATTACCCCACTATGTCTAAGAAAGGCCCACCATAGCAGGTTGCAGTTCGTTTTGTTTCTCTTTAGCAGAAAATTTTTACTATCCTTTTCTATTTTTACGTTTGACTTACGTTAGATGCCCTGATTCATTTTCTTTGTAATGGCGACAAATGGTATAAAAAAAGCTTAAGTGGTTCTAGTAGGTACCCATATGGCACTACACATTCTCTACATTAAAACCTTGAAATGTTCCTTTTATAGACATCCTTGTTTTCTTCTCTATGGAAAGATTTATAACCCGCTCTGTTTTCTGTCTTTCTCAATGCCATGCTTTCCCACTTTAGAAATCAATCTGTTGGATGAAGCAGTATCAAATCATTTTTTGAGATCCAGAAAAAATATGTCCAGCCTTACACCTTTTTCTTTGCTGAACAGCGAGAGGATTTCAAGCAGTTTTTTTTTACACACAGCCTTCCTTTTTTAAAAATAAAAAGCTCTTGTGACTGATCTTTCCTGTAAACATAGCTCAGTTGGGGTTGATCAAGATATTTGCCTCTGGGTTTGGAAACTCTGGAGATCGTCTAGTCCAACCTCCCTCTTCAAAGCAGGGTCAGCTGAAGTGGGTTGCTCAAGGCTTTGTCCAGTTGCATTTGAGTATCACCATGGATGGCGACTCCACAGCATCTCTGGGGAACCTGTTCCAGTGTTCAACCACCCTCACAATATAAAAGTTTTTTTATATGTTCAAACAGAATTTCCTTTATTTCTGTTCGTGCCCATTGTATCTTGTCCTGGCACTGGGCACCACTGAGAAGAGTCTGGTTCCACCTTCTTAACTCTCACCCACCGCAGTCAGGTATTTATACCAGATCCTTGAACAGGCCAAAGTCTTGGTCTTGCCATTAAAAGTCGTCAATTCAGATTCGCTCCCCTGGGCCGGGATCCACAAGGTATATATTGTTAACTGTCTTTTAGACTTTGGCTGCGTATGGGCTCTGCTGTCCCTGCCTGCCTTCTGCCTTGTTAAACTTCTGTTCTCATTCCTTCCTTCCTGCATCTGTCTGTGGAGTCTCCCCATAGGAGAGAGCAAATGTTACACAGCACAAACAAAACTGCACAAAAATGAATGTTGCCTCAAACTGCAATATTCTGGGGTCTGGTGAACATAAACAGTAGCTCACTCCAGGAATAATGCTATTGATTGTAGGAGGCCTATTCAGAAGGAAGTGCTACTTAAGGTGCCACTATCAGGCTTAGAGTCCAAGGGAGTGTGAGTCATACGCCATTTGTTACGCATTTGCTCCAAGACTAGAAGAATTTATATTTCTTTGAGAAATAACTTGATGTCAGAAGTAGCCCTGATGGCCACTCCACCAGTTTAGGAGTTCAGAAATGGATGTGGCTGCCAAAGTTTGGACTCCTAAACTTGAAAATGCACCCACAGACAGACTCAACCTTTTCCACTCCGTGCTGTTTATTGCTTCTTCACAGAGGTTGTTTCATTATCCTCCTAATTACCCTTCATCTGTACTCTTACATAGCCCTTTAACAATAGCACCTATTTATAACAAAGGTCTTCTAAACAAGTCGATCTCGGTTTAAAGGATATCTGTATTCATTATTATTTCTCATGTATCATGCTTTTGGGGAACATAATTGGTATTTTTTATGCTCAGCAACAAGGACAAAAGTAAAAAGTACAATTATCAACTAGAAGCAATCTCTTCCCTCAGCACAGCAGTTTTTCGGCAGAAATTTGTGCAGTCTCTTTACCTTTACCTTTGTTTAGATCTGTCTATAGTGGTTTACAATTCACAGGGCAGGTTTCTTATTTCTGCCACGGGCACAAATGGCTTACCCAGGATTTCAGGTTTGTGTTAGTGTGAAAGGAGAATGAGGTCCTCTGTTCCTTTTCCCTGCAATGAAATTGTGTGCATTAGCAGACTCGTACAAAGTCAGGATTTTTTTGTTTTTAATTACCAGTGGTATAAATCTAGCTCTTTCTGACCATTCTGACCATATGAGTAAACCTGCTGAAGCAATAAGTAAATAAATAGAACAGTAGTCCAAAGGTTGCATCTTAGAGACAATCTCAGCATCATTGTGCTGAATAGAGTGACCTTGTTGTGCTATTACCTTTAATATTTACAAGTGTAAAGTCAAAGACAGCACAAAAAAATCCTAAGAATCTGGCTTTCACATCCCAGTGCCAAGAATTAAAGCACATCAGCTTTTACAGTATGTCTTTCCCAAGCTTGTAGTATTTATTTTACCTTATAACCTTTTCTTCCTATTGTAGCAGAGCCCCTCCGCTGTGTAGCCGTGTGTAAGTAATTCTGTTTCCAGTGAGCTCTGTGTGACTGCAGTATTTGCTTGCCATACGGGAAATGGAGTAGACAGACTGATCTCTGTCAGAGAGAGTTGTTCAGTACTTAAACTGATTTGCATGTATTGAGGCCAGTCTGTAGTTCACTGGACAAGTTCAGCTGTAGTAATGGATGTGGAAATCTACTGCAGCAGAATCTCTACATGTGCGTTTTCACAAGTGATGGGTTTTCTTTGATGGGAAACTGAATGTCACGGATTCACAATACCTCTGTGATGCAGGGGACATCAGAGATTACACACAATACACTCATGTTTTATCAAGGGTTATTGCCATTGGAACCCCATTATCTGTTTTTTCAAGTGAAACAGTTACTTGGTTAGCATGTGAGCTTGCAAGAGCTTGGAACCAAATGCAGATTTAATCTGTGTTTTGTAGGTCAGTAGGCTCAGTCACTTAGCAATGTTTTAAAGCATTCATAACTATATTTTTCTTGAATAAATTATCAAATGTAGTAGCCACGAACTAGCATTTCTTTACCATAGGGCATGTACGCTGCCTCTGCAGCAAACAAGTGTTACATTTGCCTTCACGGGTGAATCCCACCAAGGAAATGCAGAGCACAGCAGGCTTAGGCTCCATGTTCAGAAACTTTCTGCAGAAGGTTCCTTCAAGGCTTCATTGCCCTTGAGCAATTTGTAGTGTCTGATCCTTTTTCCACTGGCAGCTATATATGAAGATGATGCTGACAATATGGCAAAGATTTTGGAAAAGCGGCAGTGAAGAGCTGATCAGAAACATGTGAAAATGCACACCCTCAGACTGACTTTAAAAACAACATTTTTTTTCACAGATAGAAATTCTTCTACTTGAATTATGCATTTAACACCACAGTCAGTGGAGACATATCACTATTCCAGACTGCGGTATGTATATTAGACAGTTTTTGGAAAGTAACTCATACAAAATATTATTTATTTAAGCGACCTTGAAAGCAGGGTCTAATTGCTTATCATTTGACAGAGCTTACAATAGAACAGAATTTGACATCCTTACTCATGATGAGTGGTACTTTATTCCACAATTACTCCTATTCTTTCTACTGAAAAAAAAAAAAAGGATAGCAAGTCTAAAGTTATCATAAACTAAGAAGAAATACAGCTTTTACTCAAAGACAGCTTTGTATCTTCTGTTGTCAAGAAGCATGGGTTTGCTAGGAATACTTCAGGTAACGTTTGAATAGATTTAGAGGAAAGAAAGGTTGACTGCAACCCTTCTGTTGCATTTAAGCAGGATTTCAGCAGAAATCTTAAAAGGTGATGGGCTAATGAATACCTCCGTTTCAGTTTCATTTTGCTGTAGCTTGAACTTGAATGTCAGAAGCACATGACAGTGTTTTAAAACAACCATTAATATTTAGCAAAATATTCTTGACTTTCTAAAAAGTTGGAAGTTGTTATTGCTGCTGCTACGTTACGGAGAGCTAGATTTGTTCTCATTTTACTGATTTCTCTCTCTGGGGATTAGGGTTTGTCAAATTGCAGGTTGCTTTACTAGTATGTGAGTTGTTACACTCGTACACATGCACGCGCACGCACACATCTGCCCAGCCTCCTTTTTACTAAAGGATACCCGGGTAGCTACTTTCCCACGTAGTGCATATGTGCTGAGCTAGAGACTGTTACTATACAGCACAGAGTATCGCCGCCTTTCTTTAGTGTAACCCAAGAAGGCTAAGTTGTGAAGTGCTGTATGTGTATCAGCCTACTAAAACTCACTGAATCACAGAAAATAGGATAAGAAAGGACCTCAGGAGTTATCTAGTTCATACTTGTGCCCCTGGCAAGATTGTTTATAACTGTTTTAGTGTACCACTTCCTAGAAAGCTGCTTAAAGTCTAACCCAAATCTCTCTTGCTACCACCCTGGTCATGTAGAACAGACATGGGAGAATCCTTTGCAGCATGTTTTACACATTTGGAAATATTTATCATGTCTCCTCCATTTTCTTTTCTCTTCTCTGCACTAACCCAGTTCTTCCATTGCTGGTTAAGTTTTCTAGGGCATGGATTATTCTTTTTGCTTTTTCTGGCCTTTCAGCAGCTGATCCAAGTCTGTGCTGAAGTCAAATGCCCAGACTGAATTTACTATCATTGCTGCTGAATAGAGTGGAAAGATAATTTCATAACCCTTTATGTATGTCTCAGGATTATGTTTGCTTTTTTAGTTATTAAAAAATGTATTGATGATTTTGCTGCCACTGAGCACACATTTGTGACTTGTAGCTCAGGAGATGACTGCCATTGTCAGTGAAGGTTCCCGCACTTCAGAAAGTTAATGCATCAATTAAATTAGCTGAATGTTTATATTGCTGTCATCTGGGCAGCAGAACAGATGTATCTTTTTTGGAATAGAAACCCATGGAAATAAAAGGTCATGCTCAGAATAAGATTATAGCATCATAATCTCATTACTTGAATTGGGAGGTGGACATTGAGATTAAAAAGAGAGAGAAACAGAATGAAGTATGCACCAAACCTGATATTTGTTACAGAGCAAATGCAAAAAGAAGACATTAGAGGAGACATGCCTGATTTGAACATCAAAACAGTGAAAATAGCATTTCATTTCTATTTTTATTTCAAAACACATCTGAGAAAAGGAATTGTCATGGTTTAACCCCAACTGGCAACTAAGCACCACACAGCTCCTCGCTTGCTCACCCCCAGTGGGATGGGGGAGAGAATCGGAAGAACAAAATTGAGAAAACTCATGGGTTGAGATAAAGACAGTTTAATAAGTAAAGCAAAAGCCGTGCACGCAAGGAAAGCAAAACAAGGAATTCATTCGCTGCTTCCCATCGGCAGGCAGGTCTTCAGCCATCTCCAGGAGAGCAGGGCTCCATCACACGTAACAGTTACTTGGGAAGAAAAACGCCATCACTCCGAACATCCCCCTTCTTCCTTCTTCTTCCCCCAGCTTTATGTGCTGAGCATGACGTCATATGGTGTGGGATATCCCTTTGGTCAGTTGGGGTCAGCTGTCCCGGCTGTGTCCCCTCCCACCTTCTTGTGCACCCCCAGCCTGCTTGCTGGTGGGGTGGGGTGAGAAGCAGAGAAGGCCTTGACTGTGTGTAAGCACTGCTCAGCAGTGATGAAAACACCCCTGTATTATCAACACTGGTTTCAGCACAAATCCAAAACACAGCCCCATACTAGCTACTATGAGGAAAATTAACTCTATCCCAGCCAAAACCAGCACAGGAATAATGTCGATGGAGACAGAAAGAGACTTATATGTGCTTTTCTTTTCAAAATTTGTCCTAGTGAGAGATGAATGGCACGGGATTTTATGCCCCAAAGAGCACTTATAAGTGCTTTTTGCTTTTTCAATACCATCCTTAGACTGAGAAAGGGAGAGGAAAAAACCAGACAAGGTGCCCTGACACATAACTTCTAAGTAATTTCTGTCCCGAAAGTATTCAAAAGACTGATAGACGATTTTTTTTTCATTGGATATTTATTTTGTTCTGTGACTTTGCAGAAATGAAGTGGGAAGATGAAGGAAAGCTCCAGTGAATTTTTATTTCCCAAGGTCAGGAGAACAAAAGTCATTTTTTCTCCTCTTTTTTTTGTTTTGTTTTTTCTTCTGATTTGATAGAGATGCAGCAAGGCTTCTTTTGAGGAGCTAAGGTAAAAGTAAAATGGAGTTATTTTCCTCATGTTTTTTAATGGTAGTGGCAGTGAAAAAGATACAAGGATAGGCTCTTATTTTCAGCATAGAGCAAAACTCTGTGAGCTTGTGATTAAAGCAAAAATAACCCAATGGTATATGAAAAAGAACAGCTGACGCTAAGTATTTTGCAGCATCAGAACCTTAAACTAACATGACTTGCTGTGGAATCACCCAAAAGTATTATGCAGAGGCAGAGTATCCTCAGAGCTGAACTCAAACCTGAGGGTAACTGCATATAGAAAATCTCCCCAACTCTGAAGAACATGTTTCTTCACATACTTCTTTAAAAAGGGTTGTCTGCACTGTTCTAGAAGGTGACCTAACCTTCTGCCTCCTCCAAAGTGGAGGGACTGTGATTGTACAATGCAATTACACTGTAGCTGTGCCTTTTCAAAACCACAAATCATTCCTTCGTGAATCTGGAAAAAAGTTACTTACTATTACCAGCCTTTTCACTTCACATTCAGGCAATAAAATTTTGGCATCCCTATGGAATAAATGCATTGCATGTATATTCCTAGGCCAAGCACTCCAGACAGCCGTCACTAATTGGTTTCCCAACCAGAAATCTTCAGAAATTAAGCTTCTATTGTGCTGTTCCAATTTCCAGGTGAAGCTGGACCATTCTTTAGCTGCAGCCAGGATTAGGAGTAGTTGGTTTCCCCTCTTTGCTTCTCCCTTCAAGACAGTTGAAGATTTAGCTGTGTTCCTGACTACTTTGTGAGTACAAAGTCTCAGCATTTGGGCTCTGAATTCCCCTGTATCATAGCCAATGAGCTGTCACTGGAGAAACGACAGAATACTTCATGGTAAGAAAAACACGCAGTCTGTTATAAGATGGCAATAGTAAAAATAATGAAATAAAGAAGCATGTCCTAAAGGTGCAAGTGTACATAAGTTTCTGTGTTGAGCAGTGAAGTTCTGGTGTCTACATTAAAAATGCAGCAAGACTGAAATTCAGGTTGACGTATTTACAGATATAAACAAGTTTTCCTTTGATACCAAACTAGATGTCTCATTCATCAGGTGATGTGGCAAGAAATCCACTTTGCACCTTGAATGCTTCTGTAAGACTTGGAGGTGCCTATGGAACTGTGTTCCTGAGCTCCAGTATCAGCACGTCGCCTGTGTTCACATATGTCAGCTGTTACTCTCTGGACAGTGGTCTAGATACGAATCAGTATCGACATCAGAGGCTCAGAACAGTCATAATCTATTCCACCAAAAAAAACCAGAAAAACCCCAACCCTCCAAAGAAAGCAATCAGAAGGCATTTAAAACAAACTGATGAATTAAAAATAAATATTCACCACAATCAGAAGATTTTTCATTTAAGAATTCTAAAGATTCTGGAGAAAATGAAATGTCTCAGCATCACAGGGAAGTTTATCTTGCAAGTTAGCTGGTAATGTGATAGGAAATAATAACTAAGGACAAATGGTCAATTTTTACTTGGTGGCAGGAAGGCAGAAATAAGACCCAAAACAATCTCTGACAGCCCTTCTCTGATCTCATCTGCTGGATTCAATTTTTTTACAATGCACTCTCATTCCTGGGTGTCAGTGGGATGGAGGTTTTGAATTAGTGCCACAGGAAGATCCTAGCCTGGATCTAGGAAATTCCATCATGTGGAATTTCAGCTACCGAAGAAACATTTCAGTCTAAAAAGGAAGACACCTTGCAAGTCTAAGGCTGAATGTGTGCTAAGTACTGGGGATCGTACGGGTTTGCATTTTTTGATCTGTAACATAAAGATCACCTAAATTTCTTTTCAGATTTGGCCTTAGATGTATCAACATTTGTGAGGTGATGAGGCAACGCTCATGAGATCATGGAGACATCTAAAAAGCTCATCTTGGCACTCAAGTGCAAACCAAAATGTTACCCAGCTCTTGCCTGAGATGTTATTCCCCATTCTTTTAAAAACAAAACAAAACAAAAAACAAACCACCAAAAACCAGAAGGAATTGGCTGCTAACAAAGACCCTGAAACTTTTAGCCAGTAGTCTCATGTTTGCGTGCTGAATACAAGCCAAAGAGCTCTTGTTTGTGGAACAGTATTAAAGAACTGACTATAGCTTTGGTTGTGAGGGTGATAGGAAGGATAACCATCTCTATTTGGAATGGTGTGCTACCAAAAATTATTGTTATGTTTTATGTATTTCTCATTGTGGGGCTCCTGTTCCAAAGTATGTAGCTAAACCTAGGCAGGTAGCAAATCCCAAGTCAAATTGTCTCATGCATAAAGAAAGACAGTTTGGAAGGCAGGAGTCATTAGAGGGAAAGTATTTTTCATTTTAGTTATGAAACTTAATTTCTTTTCACTGTCTTCCCTCCTTTGCCGCTGTAAAATATTGATATAGATTATAATTTCTGACAGTGATGTTGACTGTAGCATGTAAGTAGTATCCAACAGCTGAAACAGATGGTGTAATACTGTGATGGGGCCTATCACATAGTGACAAGGCTGGAAGGTGCAGCTGAAAGAGGGTATAATTTAGAATGAATGAGAATCTTGAGTCTGAACGCTCCTGAAATTAGAAAAAGTTCAGATCTGAACACAAACTTCACAGCATCATCCCAGTTCTGAATTTCAGCAGTGACTGTTCAAGTAGGGGATACTGCGCAGCAGTGTGTGATCATAGAGATATGGATGAGAAGGAAAGCCTCCCTCAGCAATATAGCAGAGTACCAAGCAGGCACATGGATTTTAATCCTGCCAGAAGATGGTTTTGTCTCATGTTGCTTCACAGCAGATCCTGTCTTTCCTATTTTGGGGTGCTTTCCGTCTCTGTCATTAGTGATGACTACCATCAGACACCTGTGGTCTCACTGTGATGGCTGGTTGATCATACGTGCAAGACAGAGAAACATCCTTGCAAACCTTTGATCGTTGTCCTTAAGTAGAGTGTGTTTTAGATATTAAATTTGACTCTTGTCAAGGTTTTTAGAGTCGTGGGCTGGGGGTTGCTTTCTCTTTAACAAAAGTTTCAGAGTACTGGAACACTGGGGAAACTTTTTGTGCGTGTCTATGCTTTGTTAGTTTGGGGTTTTTCCATAAACCTTTTTTCCAAAACAGGTGTTTTTTTTTCCTTGAAGTTTTTCCAGCTGCTGGTAATGTTCAAAATAGCTCTGTGCTACTTGGGATCAAAACATTTTTGGCAGCAAAATAAAGCACAGCATTAACTGTTTTGTTTCAACAATAAAATGGGAAATAAATGAATAATTTTGGAAAATAAATTATTGGATAGGCAGCACTCTGGAATTAATTCATGAGGTGTATTGGTTATCTCCACAGTTAATTACATTTTGATTTGAAATGCGTGTATGTGGAAGTAAACAGCAATGCGTTTAATAGTTACTGTATCTGGGTCACCCAAATAGCATTTAATCCACCCCACGTCAAATGGTTTGTGGGTAAAAGGGTGTCCTGGGAATATCAAGGCCCGGCAAGATAACAGCCATGCTCTTTACATTTAACTTATTAATCAACAGGTAAGGAGAAGAAATGGTTTGTGTCTGGTCAGCTATCCATGAGCAGCAGCCAGATGCTTTGCCCTTTCCAAATGTACTCTGAATAAGAATGAGACCATGCTACTTGTTTTGCCCATTAGATAGCATTATCTCTGTGGAATGCCAATTCATATCTCCTTGTGCTGTGTGTGGTTCTCACATATGGGATTTTAATAACCTTCATGCTGTGCTATGAATTCATAAACAAGGCTGATAGAGGAAAAGCACCACAGGACTTTATTTTTTCATTATTGCTTTTTTGAAAAACAGGGTCTGCAGGATTTTTGCAAGGATCTTGTCACAGAACTAGCAATGGTTTTGCTGCTACAGTGAGGTTATTCCAAGGGGAGGGGATAAGTACAGTATTCACTTGTGATATACTTTTTCAGAATTGATTTTCATCATCCTACATTTCGTAGCCACTATAATTCTGCCGTATTGTAGTTGGAGCGTTGCAGGTCTGATTGTATGGGAGTTTTCCTCATTTTTCTCGAATGCAATGTGTATTTGATTTCTTGCAACATATCTCTCTTCCCTCTGTCCCAGCCTGGACTTTACAATCTCCACAGCCCTCTGGCTGTGAAGCTACAGCTTACTGCTCAGTGGTCACTAGCACATGACAGCAGTCTTGACTTACGTTTTGGAAAAGATGTATTCATTCTGCATCAGTGGGGTATTTTTTTCTTTTTACCCCTCTCCTAACCCCGGAGTCCATTAGAGCTAGCACTTCTGCATCTCGGCCATGTTCCAGTACTGGTGGAGTACCAGTACCACTGTTAATAGAGCTAAAAGTAGTAACAAGAACTCACAGCATCGTTCTGCAGGCATGACGTGGTACATATCACCTTGTATTCATTGCTAACAGGCCTTAGAAAGAAGACCTGTGAGTCTAAAATTTACAGTCTCTACAAATATCCTATGAAGTAATGAACCTAAACTGTTTGAAACAGCCAGTTTAGCAGTCCTGGAGCTAGTTCACATATGCCAGGAAGGAAATTGCGCTGTGTTGCCTGCCCATACCCTACCCTGCTACGTTGGCTGGAGTGCACTTGTGATTATGATCTTAGGTCAATCTGGATTCCAGTCGTGTAACTGTGCCTAATAATGTTTTGTCGGGAATAAGATTTATTAGGTGTAGGTTCTGTGCAGGATTGTGATATGACATGCAGATCAAATCTTATCATCCCATTTTCATTTTAGGAATGTTTCTCTCTTCTGCCATATTTTATATGTTATTTTGTGTGTGACAGGCAGTAGAAAGAACCAAGAACAGACAAGAAAAAAGAGAACAATTTTTCACTAATTATTCAACTTCCAATCTTTTGTTGTGTTTTTGTTTTTTGGTTTGGTTTGGTTTTTTTTCCCCCTCAGTGATGAATAGTCCTCACTACTAAAAACGTGTGTCGCCTTTTTCATTAAAATTCATCCAACTTCCCCTTGGCTCTTAGAATAGAATTATAGAATTATTGAAAAAGATTGGGAAAAAACCTCTGGAGTCCATCTTGTCCAATTTCATCTATAAATAGGACTAACATCAAGGTTAGGTCAGGTCTGTGCTTCGTCAAGCTTTGGGAATCTCTAGGCATGGAGACTCCAGAATCTTCTGGGCATCTGTTCCAAAGCTTAATTGCTCTCTGTTACAAAGGTGCATTCCCTAAAAAAAGGGATCTTTTTTTATGGGACACATGTGGCTCATCAGTATTCCTTCCTCAGCTCATCTCCCTTGGTCCTTTTTAGCCAAAAAACACTGTGCATGTCTGAGACCATGTATGATGGGGTAGCTGAACACACACACACATTTTTCTTCATACTGCATCTATAATTCTGCAGTAGTATGACTCAGAGAGAGGAGATGCCAAAGCTTTCACACTTGCTTTGTAAATATTCTCTTATAATGAAATTAATACATCATCTGAGCTCTCCATATATATGTCTCTTGCTGCTTTTAGTTTTGTTAATACCTATATATATGCTTTTTTTAAAGTCACGAAGCAGACAAGAGAACATAGAACTAACATGACTGTAGAAAAGTTTTCCAAAATATACTGTTCATGGAAATGAAGAAATGCTATTTCTGTGCAAGCCAAGGTTCATTGCTGGCCTCTGGGCTTTTCCCTCAACATCACACGTAACCTGGGTAGGCATCTCTTTTGGATGATTATTTTATAATTTGTTGATTACTTCAGTGGAATATTTTTTTTTTTTTTTTACTTAGCTGCACACTATAGTCCCTCGGACCTTCTTTGTGGCAGTGAGGTGGAACTTAGCCTCTCCAGTTCCCTATTAGTGGTTGTGAGCTGTTGGGAGCTAGAGGTGCAACAGGGCCTGTTGCATGGAGCTGCATTGTTCTGGAAGGAGGAGGAAAGGAGAGGCACAACCTGTTTGCTGTAGAAGGCAGTTGTCAGTCTTCCATTATCTCTTCCCTTGCTAGGCCATCAGTTGACATGTATTTCACCATATTCATAGTGTCAGCAAGCCAAAGCGGTCACCAGGCGGATGCTATCAGAGAGCACCAAGTTTCCCTCCTTATTGCTGTCCCCAAGAACCTGTTTTGTCAGAACCACGGTAGTCATTGCTGTATCAGTTGGAGTTACAGAGCAGCTGATGAGCTTTGGTGTTGACCTTTAAAACTGCTTTTCAAATTGTCAGACGATAAAGATCCTGCTGTCATTACAGTCCTTGGAAACATAAGGAATCACAAGCTTCATTAAAGTCAACAGGTTTAAAACAAAAACAAAAACAAAAACAAAAACAAACCTACACAAACCCTGTGGCCTCACAGGCAGGGTTGAAATGTAGAATCTGGCTTAACCCATTTGATGCCAGCAAGAGCAGGAAACTAAGATGGCCTCCTAGGTCTCCATCCCAAGAATAAACTAGGGGGGGGAATAGTTTCAATAGTCACCAGGTGAGTCCATATAGCATAGAACGTCTGTATGCATGCTCACATCCAAAGAAGGGAGACTGTCATCTGGCTTTGCGAGTAGATAGCTTATATCAAGAAAATACCCTGCATCCTTTTCACAGGTTGAAGCAGAATAGTAGCTGAGAGGCCTCTGCTGCTGCCCAGGCAAAGGAGCAGCACCATGATCTTTGTGATCGCACAGAACATTTTTTTCTGAGCTATTTCATTTTATGGTCCCATGTCTAAATTTATTCTTCAGACTAGAGTATGTATTGTTGAGCTCAGCCCTGCACAGATTCTTACCGCAAGCTGGACACGTCACATGAGAAGTTTCCTTGCTGTTTCTCTTGCCACTGAGCTGAGTCTGTTTACAGATAGAAAGCTTTTTGAACTGAGAATCCAAATTTCTCTTTCCAAAATTCAGACATTAGGTAAAGTCACGGCTCCGATGACGTCAGTGGGAGTTTTGCTTTTGACTGTAATGGAGGCTATGAATTGCCATAGGTATTCCTAGAAAGTCAGCGTATAGGTACATTACAGTGGTATTTTTCTCCTTAAGATGTGTGAAGGACTAAAAATTAATTTCTCTCTTAGAAATTTAAATTATAGATAGAAGAGCTATATGATTATAACTACCCGTTTTGGAGGTAGTGTTGTTTATATCTTGCAACTATATCATTGTCAGGCCAGACTATATAGTGGAGAAAAGATTGATAGGATTTATTATTTCCATTTTTTAATAAGATTTTGTTTTGCAGTTGCTTCTAGCATGCTTCATCTCATAACTTACCACCTCATTTGTGTGTGTGTTATTCAGCACCTCCTCAGGCCTTGTTCTGAACTCTGTAGAGACGATGCACTGACCTGCACAAGGCCCTGTTGACTTCAGTAAGATTTGGCAGAGGCCACTGTGCTCAGGGGCTTTTCTTTAGCAAAAGCTTTTAACTGAGGGGGAAATTGGACTTGTGTGGGATGTGGTAGTAGCAGAAACTACACCATCAAGCTCAGTGAGGAAGGAGAACTGATACAGAATGATCTTTGAATTATTTACAAATCATTTAACCCAGTAGTTCCCACTTGAGGGTGCTTACAAAGTTATTGCACGTAATGTTAGTCCATGATACAAACTAGTGCCTGCAATGAAATCTGCACTGATGAAAATTCAGTTAGTGGACATACACACTGAGGCAATGATGTAAAAGCAATCAGAAGAGAGTATATATACAAGGATTTTTTCATTTGAAACAGACCTTTAGTTTCAGAGTTTTTAAATATGCAGCTATGCTTCAACAGCTTCCATTAATGACTTAAAAGACCTTAAAATAAATCTTCCTAATTATTTAAGCAGAACTCTCCAATCCAGCTTAAATTTCTGTCCTAGTGCCCAGTGCCGTAGTGTTTGAAAGTTCAGATATCTGAAAAATGGTGATTTAACCTTGTATCTTTCTGCAACTGAAAAGATTTCAATATCTTAAAATAAAAGATACTTAAAACAATTTAATTTTTGGACTAGGACCTTGTAAGTGAAGTTTTAACCTGAAATGATATTTTTACAGAAGATTTTAAACATTTGTAAAGCTGACAGTCATAAAGTGGTACAGCAAATATTCCCAATATACCAATGAGGGGAAAAGAAATGAATGTGACCAGAAGCAAGTATGTATTCTCTTTTAGATAAGATGTCCTCCAATTAGAAACACTGGACTCGGAAAGCTTCTTAAGGCTTATTTTGTCAAATGAAAAATGCTACTGGTTTTAATGCTATTGTAATAAAACTAATTGTTATTCCTGGCATGGATTTTTTTTTTATTTCAGAAAAATGGATAATTAACATTTTAGCTTATCACTTTCCTTCCATGCATACAAATAATTTGATAGATAGACCACCAAGAGAGACAAAATTAAATAATAGGTCTAGACAGCGTGGAACCAAAATAAATTAGAGGTTAGACTTCCAGCCTGTTAGGTGGATTTTCATGGGGAAAAAAATGGGAATACAAGGTAGTTTTTCTGGCAGTTTTTGCTGCTTACCTCGATATCATTTCCACATATCAGATCCCAAATAAATTGACCTGAAATACGATGTGAACTTCATATTAGAAGTCCTATAATTTATTTGTGAGTGTAATTTTTTCAAATGT
>NW_008824053.1:10465475-10474260 GCF_000699105.1 Pygoscelis adeliae | reverse complement strand
TGCATCTGTGATTCAGCCAAATAAGTTCCTAGATAATGGCCCATGATTAATGGTGAGTGCTGATAATAGGAGGTTATTAGAGAAACCAAACTTGGAACAAATCTGCTATATACATTATATACTTTACCGCCATCTGTGGGTATTTATAATAAATACAAATTAAAGTCAGCGGTTACAGAGTAACCAATGTTTTGCATTGTCTCATTTGAGACAAAGAATTCCTTATTGCAGCCTATCAGTACTTAAAGGGGGCTTATAAAAAAGATGGCGGCAAACTGTTTAGCAGGGCCTGTTGCGACAGGACAAGGGGGAATGGCTTTAAACTAAAGGGGAGTAGATTCAGACTAGGTATAAGGAAGAAATTTTTGAGGCTGAGGGTGGTGAAGCACTGGCCCAGGTTGCCCAGAGAGGTGGTGGATGCCCCATCCCTGGAAACATTCCAGGTCAGGTTGGACGGGGCTCTGAGCAACCTGATCTAGTTAAAGATGTCCCTGCCCCACGGCAGGGGGGCTGGACTAGATGACCTTTAGAGGTCCCTTCCAAGCCAAACTATTCTATGATTCTATGAACTTCGTAGTGAAGAATTGTCATTAATTTTTCTGCAGAGATACTTATTATTATTTGTGAAGAAAAACCAGCTTTTGTGGAGAGAGTCCTTTTGGCCTTGGTTGCTTTGAAGGATGTCATTCCAAAGTCCACTCTGTAAGGAAGGATTTTGAGTTATATGTTACATGTGCTCTGCTGCTATACACGGTATTGGATGTGAGAAATTGTTTTTGTCCTTTCGTACTGTGATTCATTTGCTATTCAGCCCATGTGCTAACAGTACGTTCCCCCCTTTTATGTCTCCTTGAGTTGTAAGTGACATTTTACCTCCTTGTGTTTTGTATTGTTTGCCGAGCAAATATGCCTGTATAGAGGAGAAACAAATTTTATCTTCCTTATTGCTACATACAAAAAACAGAAAAGAAATGCAATATAAACAGAGAATTGCAGAAGATAAAGTAAACCTAAATATTATGATACCAATAACTTGCTGCATCAAGTGCCAACGTTTTTTGCTGGTAACAAATACACTGTTGCAAATACAATTTTGCAGTAGAGTGACAAAAGGGGTGCCATGGCTAAGAGCAGCTGATTGTGCTGTGTTTGGAGTTGTTTATGACGTTTGATGGACAGTGTCTGGTTTAAATTGTGTTTCTCAGTAACTTTTGTGCAGAAAATTCAAGAGTCATCACGTGCTAACGAGGGCAAGTGAGCAATGTGGTGGATGTTAAGATAAATGACTTACTGGATTCAGCATTCAGCAAGCAGCATTTGGTTGGAAGAATTCCCAGCTTTTGAACTGTTACAAAGCAATGATATTTCAAAGGCTGTATATTTGCAAATGAGTGATAGATGGAGTGTCACAAACATTCTAGTTATTTCTGGTCATCAGCTAAACCACTGGGATGAAGTTAGGGGTACTTTAGAACTAATGCAGTTTGTTTGGTTTTCCTTTTTGAGCAACTGGGAAATTAAAGTTTTCATAGGCTGTTTTTCAGAGTGAGTGTTATTTTAACGCCTACCTTGTGAACTTGCTGTATAGGGTGCGCATGATGGAGTTTGCCTCTCTCCCATAACAAGTAGGCATTCAGTCCTCAACTGTGTTTGACATGAACATTTCCACATATGTTCTTGGGCATAGTTGTATTTTTGTCTTGATATTTTATCTGTCAAGGAAGATTCTGCCTTCCTTCTGCCCTCCCGCCTGCCCCCCCCCCAATTCAGAGGTGTAATTAGGTGTATCTGGAACTGTAGACATCTGTAGGGATACAGATGTCAGGGTTTCTGGTTACCTACAAGCTGTAGGTATGTATATGCTGGAGTGAATGTATCTGTTTCCATCTGTTTTCTGCTTGGGCAGTTGCAGTTTAAAGGAAAAAAGCTATTCTCCCTGCCTAATGCTGAGTTATTTGATTGACATGCCTGATAAAGCTTTCTTCGCAACAGTTAGTTTATACCTTAACATCTTTAGGTGTTTTGGTTCTTCTCTTTTGCTAGATTTCATTCCCAAACATCATGGTTTATCTCACTGGCTATATATCTGTATTTTACTTTTTCTAAAATCCTCTTTCCCCTTACACGTCTCTCTTTCAAACACTAAACTATATTCTACCTTTTCATAGCCTGTTTCAGTTCTTCTCTGAATTTTTTCTGTCCTCTCTTCTCTTTTGGTATCCTGCTTCCATTTATTTCCTTCCCCTTTTATGACATATTCATTCATGTTAATAAGAGCACATCCCTTCTGCCATCATACATTGGGAGAGGAGAATTTACCAACCACCTGAGATGCAAACTAAAATGTGACTTCAACAGACCGAGAATGCACACGCAGAACAGGTCCTCACGCATCCTTCAGGCAATGCCTTAGGGCAAAACTTTCTTCACCTGCCACTCTCTCACTGCTCAAAGTCCCGCAGGGCTGTTGACCATCAGACCTCCAGTGCTATGGCTCTGCTGGGTCTTTCTGTCGTACTTGAAACACTGAATCTGGCAGCTTCCTTCCTTCATTAACCCTCCATGTAGACACAGAATAATTTCTTCTGTTCTTTATTTACTCTCTGCCACCTTTCTGTTTTTGAGTCTTTTTTACCAATAGAGCTATCAGGAACCTTTCAATAGTTTATTATTCCAGAAGAAAATACTAGTGTAGTCTTCTTTAAAAGATGTCAGTTTCAATGAAGTTTCAGCTGGAAATCGGGAAGAAAGGAAAAAATGGAAGGGACCGTTCTGTTAATGTGAACTACCATGCTTTAAGCTTTTCATGATACAGAAAAATGTTCAACTGAAGGGGCATTTTAATTCCATTTTAGAAAACTACTTAAGTATGATTTTTAAAAAATAGAAAGTTAAAGTATTTTGATCAAACTGGACCTGGTTTTACTCAAATTTTATTTTATGGGATTATCAAGAGCGGTATTATCTTTGACTTTTCAATTTTTGCTTTATTTTAGAGTAGAGGAAAATACATGAAAAGACCTGTTTTTCTGTTTTCTTCTTTATAGGTCATATACTCGACTCTGTTGCTACTCAGAGTTTTCTCGCGTATATTTAAGGCGTTTATTTTTCAGCTCTCAGTATCATGAGATGTACTTGATTCTTGCCTTGTTTCAAAGTTGCCTATATTGTTCAAATAGCAGCAGCAAAATCAACAACATTCTGGTGAGCATTTGTTCTGCTATATCTTGAAAGAGGTACGAGCTGGCATGGAGTAACTAGAGCTGTCTTGAAAGTGAGAAGGATGACACTGCATCACTTTGCACTGTGGTTCATTGTTTGGAAGGCTTGGATTGGTGGCTATTTTTTTTTCCTTTCCATGAGAAAGAAAGCTAGAATGTTTCAAAAATACACTTGCCAAATGAAAGTTTAGATGGTGCTGGAGACTCTGGCGTGCAAGCTTCAACCTCTGTCCAAAGTCCGAGCTTCCTTCCCTTTTCTGTGTCTTTATCACTGACACCAGGAATCCACAAGATACCTGTTGAAGCAAAGGGCTGATACAGCCCTTTTAAGGAGCTGTAACATGAGCTGCAAATCAAAGAATAGCAGTTCTGTAACAACTAGGTCAGTGTATATAGACAGAATTTCAGTGATGGTTATTTATTCAGTGTTTTACTGCAAGATTAGTCCCATTATGTGGCTCCTATGCATTCCCTTCCAATTCATTCAATTTAAATAAAAACTTCCTGCTCGCACTTATGTACATATCAGTGACACTCATCTAAATAAAATATCCCAGGCACTTCAGTCTCAGGAACAGTCTTATGACGAGGCAGCTCATATTCTATTTATTTGGAAATGGGGTGCATGTTGACATAGGGCTTATTTCAAAGTAATGTCAAAATGTTAAAATCTTTATGAAATCTTAACATTAAATTTTATTAAGACAGAGATGTTTGCTGGGATGTGATGCTGGCAGCTAGGACCAAAATCAACTGCTGAAGATTAAAAAACCACAACACTACCACAGGAGGGAAGGGGGTACAACCACAAACTCAGGGTAATCAGACCTGTGGGTTTTTATAATTTTTATTTTTATTGCTTGATGTTAGTTCTATAATGTGATTTATATACAGTGCTTCTGAGTGCTGTATTAAATTGATAGCTCTTGCTGGGTGAACACACAAGTACTATCTTTCTTTTTCTTTAAATGTGCTGAATTTTGTCTTAGAGAAGCCTGGCAAGCCTTTCCTCCCAGTCAGAGGTCTGAAGAAAGTGAGTAAGTGTAGGTAAAACCAGCTTGGTTAATCATCACAGAAACAGGAAAAATTAAAATACCTTTTTTGCTTGTAAAGTAGAGAAAAGCAATAAAAACAATGCCAGACGGTTAATGCCTCTCTTGTACCTTTCATTTCAAAGACCTCAAAAGAACATCAAGAAGAATAAAGGCAAAATCTATTCCCTATTGGCATCATTATAAATGTTGTATCCTCTAAAACTCTAAAGACATCCAAGAAGAGTAGAAGAATAAATGGCATTGAAATAAAGAAAGTCTCTCTGGAGCTTTGTTCAATTGACTTTGTTAGAATTCACTCAAATAGGATGATTATAAGAAAAGATCTCATTTGTTTCAACATTAAAGGAGCAAATTAATATGTGGCGAGCTGCTAATAATTGCCTCATTATGTAGTGAATGGGCATTGCGTCCAATTTACAAAATTACAATCATATTGTTAAAGTAACAATTGGGAAAGTTTAATCTGAATTTCCTAACTATCTGTATGATTAGTTGTGGGATTCACAGAGTGAAGCAGAATTGGTGGCTGGAGTGAGGTCTCCAGCGCACCACCAGCCTATAGTGCTAAGAAGTCACAAGAGAAATTCAGCTTTTCATTAGTGTAAATTACATCCGCGTAAGTCCTGAGCTAGATTTGGTCCAACTGAAGAGTGAATCTGGCAGTCTCTGCTAAGACGGGAGCTTGGCACATGACTGGTCTGTCAAGACATTGTTTTGTTGGACTCCACTGACTTGTGCTGAAGTTTTGGCCAAGAGGCTGAGATCTGGCCTGAGATCATCCCCGCTTGGGACTTCGGCAGACCTACAGGTCCGTGTCTGGGAAACTTGGTGATCCAGGATCTGTGCCATTGGGAAACCCACCCATACAAACGGTCCTGTAGCTGGAATGTCAGTCTCTTGGTGGAGACATTTGAAATGATGGGGGAATTGTTTCAAATTGGAAAGTAGCCAATTTTCCAAATATCGAAATACTCTGTGGAAGAGAATCATGTTTTGTGACCTACTTCTGGTTAGATTTGCTTGTGACCTTTTCTAGTTCTGTCTGTTTTTGTTATTTAATGATTTGACCTTTGATTCTGTGAAGCCACTTCAGTGCTAAATGCAAAGATTTAATAACTAGAACTGTTTGATAAGTGACCTTTATTACACAGCTATTTCTCTTTGCTAGAGAAACGGCACTGTTTTGCAAGTTCTAATTCACAGTTTTAATTATCTTTTCTATTGTCTGTAAGCTTGCACAGGAAATGGAAAGGTCAGACATTTCATTTTCTTTACGGATTAAAATATAAGTGCTCCTCAACAGTTACAATGTATCATTCAGGAAAAAGATGGAACAATTTGTCAGAATCATGCCCAGCTGCTCTGCTGAGGACTTCTACATCCTTCTGGTCAGCGACAAAACAAATATTTCTCTAGAAGCAATAATAGCTCAGCCCCCGTGGTGTGTAGAGGTGAAATATGCGTCTAAATACATGAAAAGAGAAGAAAAGGTGAATGGTTCTCTATGGTTTTTTCTTTAGCTCATGTATCTACAATGCAAGTGAACGAAGATCTTGTGAAAGGTACAGGTAAACCCTTAATTGACGTTCTCGGTCCAGAGAGCGTAAACAGTAACAGCATAGGTTTCTGTATGGGCCTGCCAATCTGTATCAATCCCATTGCTGCTGGACCATCTCTACAGATGAGAGGGCAGCCTGGACTGCCTGCCAGGACCATTTTTGGTTTCTCTGATAAGGCTGTTGATGAGTTAGTGTTTAATTGCTATCCTGGTGTTTGTGATGTGGACACCTGTAAACAGTTACTGTTAACTGCAAAACAGATCACCAAGAATGCACATTTTCTCTAATTCTCCAGTTTTCATCTCTCTGTATTCCCGTTTCTGTGTGTAAGAATTGTCTCTGTTTCTGTTCATCCTTAATACAAACCATACAGCAAGTTAAATGGAAAAGTGATAGTTTCTCATACAGGTTAGGGCTCTCGTGGGCACCCTTGCAGCCAAAAATCTGCATCCGGGAAAAGGGTGTGAGTGATGTAGGAAACCAGAGTATAGGGTGAGGGGGGACAACAGCACATCACTCCAACTCCTCAAGGGTCATAGGGAGCTGTCAGCTGTGTCCTTCCTCGTTCAGTAGCAGAAGTAGCAGCCGCAACTACCCAGGTGCTTCCCAATTCCGGCCCCTCAGGCTCCCAAATCCCTGTGCCTGAATAGCTCCTGTGGGAGCCACCTGGCAGAGGAGCTACACTTGAGCAGCTTTTGAGTCTTAAAGTGATGGGACAGCCATACCTGAGCTAGGGTGTAATAACAAACAGGAATGTCATGTTAAATAAGGAAAATGAGAAAGCTGGTGTATGTGGATTACTGAAACTGCCCCTTTTGTCTGTGACACTTATGAACCAACACCACAAGCTGCTGGCCTCTCTCCATATGGGGTTTCAACAAATGAATATTGATGGTTGTTTTCTCATACGCTGAGGAAGATATGATGCAAAAAGATACTGAAGTCAGTGGATGATTCTGGAGTGAGTGGAATGTCTGTCATGTGTGTCAGTCAGTCTCCTAAATCTGGGATCTCTGTTGGGAAATATGCATATTAGGACATGTAAAATTTGTCTACATTGTAAAAAATATTTATTCTGAGATAAGGCTGGGAGGAGTTAAGCCTCTGCTTCTATTGAAGAAGAGCAGATTATATGTTGACCTAGTGCAGGCATTCAATATTATGAAAGCACTTTATAAATTGGAACAAGATAAATGAATCACAACAAAAGAGCTAGAAAACCGTGGGGGGGGTGGCAGGGGGGGGGGACACAATTGCAGGAGTGAGTGTACTCAGTTTATTCGAGCAGAACAGTTACACTCAGAGAATAGAAAATGTGCAATGCATTTCTAACTAAGGTCAGAAAATCAGACAATTCCAAATTTAAGAGAGCAGCTCCATTTTAATGG
The DNA here is from genome assembly GCF_000699105.1 of Pygoscelis adeliae. NCBI lineage: Eukaryota > Metazoa > Chordata > Aves > Sphenisciformes > Spheniscidae > Pygoscelis > Pygoscelis adeliae. The sequence goes on along the minus strand of NW_008824053.1, from coordinate 10,467,037 downwards.
AGAAGGAAGAATATTGTGGAAAAAACCCCACACAACACCGAGGTTGAGACAAATTTAAATTGGACCAGATTCTTGACCAAATTGGCTTTTCCTATCTAGCAGTTTCATATTCAGCATTTGTTAGTTTGAAAGTTCACCCTGAAAGCTATAAATTAATCTACTGGGACTTTAACAATTCACTTCATGTTAGGGTGTGAGTTATGCTTATGGATTTGTTTAGGTCACCCAGCCATGTCCTCATAATGTATCTTAGAGAGGATTTCTGTCACTATGCAGTAAAGACTGTTGTGTTCAGCTGCATCTCCTGGGATTTCATCCCTGCTGTCAGAGAACTATGCAGGACAGCTTTCTAAAACTACAACAGCTATAAAAAAAATACATGGTGTTCTGTAAAGGAAACATTGCCAATGCTTTTGCGTGCAGTCAGGCATCTTTAATTCCTGATAAAATGAGGAAAGAACATTTTCATGAACCACTCACATAGAGAAATCAAACCAATCACAATAGAGAAATCAAACCTTTGCAATGGTGAGATTTATTGCAGAAGTCTGGTAGGATGCACCTTAGTTCTGTACAATATTTGTCACCCAAAGAAGAGATATTTTAGCTGTTATAATTTGGCTCTCTTCAGATGTTTATCTCTTGTCCTTATATTATGCACCATTATTGAAGAAATTTGATGTTTTGTCAGCCACCATGTCCTAAGGTTATAGTGGTCAAATGCAGCCAGGATATTCATCCACATCAGCTAAATGAGGTGTGATTTTGAAGGGAAATAACCACAAGCCTGATCAGAAAAGCACCTAGCATCCTGTCAGGCCAAATGTCCAAAGAACATGAATGGAATTATTCTTAACAACCATTAAACTGAAGTCACTGGCTTCCAATTGGGAGCATGACAGAAGATCAAGTCTGTGACCATACAAAAAATTGTAGATGATCTGTGGCCTGGACCATCTTCTGTAGGTTTTTTTGATGGATCTAGTTTTCATTTGATTTAGATTTCTAACTGAACCTTTCATACAATCCAACTTAAATGCAGGGCATTTAATTTTAGGCTGTTGGTACAAAAGAACCAAAAGACATTTACTATTTGTACTCTGACAAACAGGACGTCACATAGGTCTCTGTATCTCTGTTAGACAGATAACTGTTCCTATTTTCAATTCATACTGGAGAAATAATACCCTAGAACGTGCTCAGGAAATACTGTCTTTGACTTCAGTTTGCCCAGGATTAAGTTCCTAGTTCACATGTCACCAGTCCATCTGCCTCTCATTTTTCATGGGTCATAACAGTTCTCTGGAGAGAACAGCATATTCTTCTGTCTACATCTCCTTTTCAACTGCAGGATTTTCACGCTACTAGATTGCTTTTGAGAGTTACATCTCATGTTTGACTTCTATCACAAATTTGGGAACTATTCATTCAGACACGTAAACACTGTCAGCATTACTTTTTCTGTACTTTTTTCCTATTGCTGACACCACCTTATTAAAAGAGAAGGCGGCATTGATCTGCATATTGTTTTCTGCTGCTTCTTTCTTTCATTGTTTTCTAGT
>NW_008824053.1:10423858-10465443 GCF_000699105.1 Pygoscelis adeliae | reverse complement strand
CATTTAGAGGGGAAAAAAGGAATTATTATTTTTCTAGTTGACTTTGCAAGGTGGAGAACAAAGGAAAAGTTTGGAGCTGCCACCTGTTTCACTAAAAAGGATTGCATTCCGAGCTCTGTCGTGGTAGGGTTTTCTACCAGCTCTACCACATGGGGATTGTTAGTTTTTTTTAAAGAGAAGTATTGCTATCAATTTGTTGGACTGTGCCCGTCTTTCTTTTAACTGAATTTTCAGTCTTCATGTTTTACAGAGAAAGAATTGCCAATATTTTTGTTTTCCTTCTTCCAGCCTCTACAACTTGACTGTGACCTCTGTGCCATTGTTTCAAACTCGGGACAGATGGCTGGCCAGAAGGTGGGAGCTGAGATAGACAAGTCCTCCTGCATATGGAGGATGAACAATGCTCCCACAAAGGGCTATGAGGAGGATGTTGGGAAGAGGACAACCGTAAGAGTGGTCTCTCACACAAGCGTGCCTCTCCTTCTCAAGAATCCCGAGTACTTTTTCAAAGAAACCAACAACACTGTTTACGTGATCTGGGGACCTTTTCGAAACATGAGGAAGGATGGAAATGGCATTGTGTACAACATGCTGAAGAAAACTGTTGACAGCTACCCAACTGCCAAAATCTATGTGACAACAGAAAAGCGCATGAGTTACTGTGATGCAGTATTTAAGAAGGAGACAGGAAAAGACCGGTAAGTCCTAAGTGTGAAGAACAATTATAATGTTTGACAAAAGATACATGAGAGAAGTCCACGCCGGATGCCAGCTACTAAATGACTCCCCAGATATGTTTTTAATGGATTGTTATATGGTTTTGACTGTTATAAGCACTTGATGAGGCAGCAGCTAGGCCCCATTTACCCCACCTACGCTACCTTCTGTTCTTTCCATTTCTGTTGGCTTGAGTCCCAAAAATATTGGATGTCTTCCTGAAACATTTTCAAAGCTGTGTGTTGTTTTCAGCTCAATTTACTATTGATTAAATTGACATTTTATTTGAAGAGGATAATCCTACACAAACAACATTTCCAAATGCACAACCTCAGGATGACTCTGGATATTGTATTTTCTTCTCTGTTGAGATTCACTGTAGCTTTTCTTCAAACACAAACCTCAGTATTATGCATTATTTCTTGGTGAAAATGGATTATCGGTGATACTGTAATAAATTTAGGTTTTTCCCAGAATTATGCTTAAATTCTATTTTTCATGCCTGAGAATGTGTGTTTATGCTGCTCAAGTGGGGGCTGTAAGGAGATGAAAGTATGAGGGCCACTGTTTTGGCTAGCACGTTCAGAGCAGAAATTGGATTTGTGGAATTAAGACCAAAAATTACAGGATTTTTTAACTGAGCTGCAAAAATTCTGATCATCTGTTTTTGGCATGGAAGAGCACCTGTCATGCATACTCACTGGAGCTAACTAGGAAGGAGTTTCCAGATCACTGCTGTGCCTTAGTATTAATTTTTGAATTTGCACATCATGAATTTGCAGTTGTGAAGGACTGTAGCTATTCTGACCAAATTAAAAATGCAGATATTCACAAACAGTTTAACTTAATCTGAACTTTTGAGTTAGCTTTTGAAGTAGAAGAGCTTGTTCTCTTAAACTTCCTTGATTCACTTTGTTATTAAACTGTCAAAACTTGGTTAGAGTTGATTTTTCCTTTTTCTTAAAACTATTGAAACATAGGGAAGAACTTTCCCCTCAGGTTGTTCACCATGCGCACATGTTGCTGTTGCAATTCTGGAGTCAGAGGGAGTTCCTGTATGTTGTAAAGGTGTCAAGGTTATCATGGCTTCTTTAGTTTAACTGAACAAGCTGATGAACAGAGGCTAACAGAGAAAATACATAAGATCCGTTCTTCAAAAATGCCCTCTAATAATCCAAGTCATCTGGTTTACATATTAATCGAGCTAAATACGATCATGGGTATATTATTGCATTGCTAAACATAAATTTATTCATATTTATGACTCTTCCATGTTAATAGTCATTCAGGTCACAGTGACTTTACAATACCTTATCAAAATCCTTATTGTGAGACCAGACCTTAGTATAGCCTATCAAAAAATCTCATCTTCCAATGTCAAAGTATCCTCATCTCCAGTCTAATCCATTCCTTTTCAGCAAATTACCACATCTCAAGGTTTTATTATGGGTTGACGGTTGGACTTGATGATCTTAGAGGTCTTTTCCAACCTTAATGATTCTATGATTCTATGATTATTACGCAATTAACACAATACAAATGCTTCTTTCCATGTCAAAGGCAGATTGAACTTCTGTTCTCTCAGTGCTTATGAACAAAGTTCTTAAGCAGCCTAATGTCAAAGTGGCCCAATTTCTTTCTCCTTAATCCGTTACAACAACTAAAAGTTTCACATTGCGAACTGGGGCAAATTGTAAAGAGCCTGCCTCACAGGCAATGTGACCCACATCACATTGCATTTGCACGTGCCTCCCTTTAACACTGTGGAAAAAAAACCACTGCTTCTCGCAGTGGCAATCAGATAACATCCTTGTATCTACTGCAACTTTCATTTTTAGTCCTACTTTTCCACATCAAACACTAAGTGATGTTTTTAACATCATTTAGCGCACTTGTCACCCAGAAACAAGGGAAATGATGGACGTGTCACCAGCCAACACCTTCTGTGTCACAAGAAAACATCCTGCAGTTCCCTACTAATCAGGGGACCTCAGTTTGGAAACTGTTTCATTTTCTGTAACATCTTCAATTCACGGGACCGTCTGCTGTTTCTAGGGAGGGTCATGAGGCTGTTAGAGGTATATGGCATTTGTGGAGGCAGTAAAGGGAGAGCAGGAGAGGTTTGTGGGTGATGAAAATAGTTGCACGCATTGTGCCAGACTATTATGATGCTGAGACAGACTGAGGTTCCTCAGCCAAATATTCCTTCAGTTCCTCAGAGAAACATCAACTCTTGCCTGCAATATTAGATTGAACAGAGGTCTGTTTCAGCATGTTCCCAGCAAAAATTCTGGAAGGAAACCAAGTTCAACTTATATTTTAAAATGTACTGAGTGACTTATATTTTAAAATGTACTGAGTGGATTGTAACCACATCTATTTTAGTTTAATCCTAAAATACTGTCATTATGTACAGTGTATGCTACTAATGCATAGTAAGATTGCAACACATTTCTAGTCTGTCAAGCCTTTAATGAGCTTTCTATTTCTACTCTTTGACGTACCATCTTTTTAGGTAATTGTGGGACTGTTCAGTAGTTTCATCCTAGTGGTGCTCAAGTTTTAAAGCGTGTTATGAGAAGCAGCTAACAGAACAGGTATGTGCTGCAGGCACTTCTCTACTGCGGAAAAGCTCTGGTTCTGCACCACTGACTTGGGACCTTCATCCCTGACTTCACTTGAGTGCAGGTTCAAAACCCACAGCTTCGGTATTGACAAATGGTTTATTATTGGTTCATGGAAGAAACAGGAATTGCCTCTAAATAATGTCCAGCGAACAAGTTTCTGTATTTCACAACGAGGCATTTTTTAATTCTACAGCAGTACAAAATACCCTCTGACATGGGCTATCCATGCTGGAGAATTAACCTTGCATGCGGTGTTATGAATATGGGGGACATATGTTCTTTCTGAGAGTCTTCATTAGTGAAGCATTTGAGTTCAAGGCAGTGAATGCTCATCCGCTTTGAATAATTGTTGTACATAAATAGTATTCATTACCAGACATTCACAATTTTTCATTAATGCATTTTACTTGGTACTTCCCTAGAGGGAGCATAAAGCTGGCAGCTTCTTCCAGTACTTCACTAATGTTTTGGTATATTATATGTATTGAGTCAAGTGAAAGGATTTAAAGAAACATTAGGTAATTACTAAATGTGGCATCTTTGTATGTGCCTCAATCCAGGTAAGTGGTTCTAAAGCCATCTATATCTTTGTCATGCATTAGAAATATAATACAATGATATAACAACATTTAATTGGTAATAACAGAGAAAACTGTAGTCTTCATTAAAGCAGCAGAGCTAATTCTGGTCTGATAAAGTGCACCGAACAGCCCTAAATAGGTTTTAATTAGCTGGCACCAAAGCTGCACCACCCTTAGGGAGGGTAAAATTAATGAAAACTAGCAGCAAATAGATCAATGCTGCTGGATGTTATTGCCTTAGGTGAAGGTGATGAGGGAGAAAGGAGTGTCTTTTAAGGATCATTTAGAAAACAGTCTGCGTTAAAAGTCACTTTCAAAAAGCAATGATAAAATAAATCTCTGCTAGTATCAGTGGAACAGTCTAATGTCATCCAGACTGCAGACTCCATTTGTGTTTATACTACAAATATCTCAGACTAACCACTCAGCACAGTGTGTCCAAGTAGTGGCACAGCTCCACATCCCCTCTCGGGGCTGACGGTGTGATCAGACCGCTCCTGTCCCACTGCATGTGGAGGACGTTAAGCCCCAGCAAACAGCCAGTAATGCATGTGCTGATACCGCCCAAAGCACAGCTTAACCTGGTGTTTCTAGTCACACTTCTTATAAATAACTACCGAAAAGAGCCTGCTGAGCTCTGCTGAGGAGATGTATTCTGAGCCCCTAAAATTCCCGTTAAGAGACATGAGATAATGTTCTGAAACCCAGCCAGTTTGGTAGACAATTGACTTTCCACACACACTGTCTTAACTCTCACAACTCCCATCCGATACCCAAACAATTCAGTTCAATTCAACATTTTATTGAGATTATTAGCTATACAAGCATGTCTGCAGGAGGCAGGTTCACTGAGCCACATCTGCAGTCAGATGACTGTTTCTGAAGGATTTTTGTTAATATCTTGGACAATTCCGAAGAAACTAAATTGCTTTTGTGCTTCTCTTCCAGAAGTTCTTAGTTTCCTCTGTTCATGCCAGATGGTGCTATGTGTTAGGTAGTGAGAAAGCTGTTTTATCATTCGAGGCAGAAAGATGGATCATTCTGATCACTGACTTCTGCATCAAGATTCAAAATTTGGGGGTGTGCTCAACCTGCTGTTTTACTCAGTTCTGCTCACTAATTATTTATTACTTTGGCGATATACGAGATCTATATTATATCTCTGTCATTTAGAGCTAGCAAATTATATTCATCTAAGTTCGGATTGACACTCTTAAGACAACTGCAGTCATCACAGCTTCACGTCAGCTAATATGTGGGTTTTTGATGTGTCTGACTAATCTACGTGAAGCTGTAGTCTAGTAAAAATGTCATTGAAATGAATAAATGAAATTACATTCTCTGAGGCTCAAGTAGCTGCAACTTCTATTGTTTGGTGATATTCTCTGTGAATTGAGGTCTTACAGCTGTCAGTGGCCAGAACGTCAGTTTTATGCCATATTTCTGATTGTTGGCTTGAATGAAGTATTACAGTAATGCTATTTTCACTTTTGGACTTGCTTACATATACGTATTAGTTTCCGTATCAAGACCATTCAGAGAAAATATAAAATCTTAGTGTTAGGCAATATTTGCAGAAAGCAGTTTTTCATTGGGAAGTTGTGAACATTGACACTGAATCTGGCTCAGAGAGTTAGATTTTGGGACTTGGGAAGTAATTCTCATGAGTGCCTTGTATTAACATGCTTTTTCTAAAAAACATACATTCTGGAAGATGAATTAAAGTTCATATCATTTTGAAAGGAAAATGAGCAGAGTTAGGGAACATCAGCATCTTCAAATTACAGAATTCTTGGGAGGAAATGATGGAAAAACTGTGATGGAAATGATGGAAAAATTCAGACTGACAGAGGAATGTATAATGCCTGTTGAAACATTTCTAAGGACAAAAATTAATTATAGTTTACATTTTGATATAGTCTTTATCATGATGATGTAGTGTCTGCTGCTGCACCAATGAAGTCAGCAAAAAGTTCTCAACTGCCTATGAGCATCACAGAAATCCCCAAAGTATGTGTTTGATACAGTGACCATTTTTCAAGTGCTTTGATGGTGTATCTTTCTTGAACCATTGCTTGGCACTTCCATTCTTTCTTTTTATAAAGTAATTCCTTCAAAAAATGCTAATGGATTTGTCCATCTTAATTCATAGGTTTAAATAGCTTCATTGTCAGCTAAGACTGTTTTATTACCTGAAAAAACATGAGACTAAAGCATAAAACCTTAATGAAAGAAATAGATTTTTCATTATAAAACACTTAAAACCTCAACATCTATTGCTATTTGTGAGCAGCCACCGGACAGCTAACAACTGTTTTGGGGTTTATATTCACTCTTCCATTTCCTGGTAACACACCAGTTGTTCCTGAGTGTCCTAGATTTATTCCCTGCCGCCCATTAGTAACTGCATTTATATTTCTTTATGAACATTTTCCTAATCAAGGAAAAAATTAACATTTTTTCTATTAGGCAAATGGAACTCAATAGAAGTCCGTTTTTTATTAACATGCCAGTAAATGCTGTACAAAGCACCGGCACTTTTGTTAAGAAACACAGCTCCTACTACATTACACTAATTACGTAGTGAAGTGAAACTTTATTAAAAAATATCAATACTAGCTAATATTTTGTGATAAAACTGTGGCTGCATATAGATTGGTGTGGGCTCAGAGACCTATTGATTCTGTGGTGGTTGCTGACTTTAGCCATGGAGTTATTTCTTTTTACCTAATGATTTAAGTCAAGAAATATATAATCAGGATCTACTTTATCTTTGTGGATTTCACATGTTCTTTGAATTAATCCAACATCTATTGCTTTTAATTTATCACATCTTCTTCAAGTGCCACTGAATCTGTTTTCTGCTCCTGACAAGCCGGATGTTAAATCTTTATACAGTGTTTGGTATTGTCCTAATTACATGCACACCTTTTCCATCCTGCCCTTTAAATATTCTGCAGCTTTTATGGTCAAGAGACTATTGCTGATATCTCCCACGAGCAACACTGGGACTGCACGTGTAGATGAGATTCTGCCTCGACTTTTCTCACATCCCGTGAACATACACCTTTTGAAAGGATTAGGCAAGTCAGTGATTCATATGGTGGCGATCCTGGTAGCACTGTGGATCACAGTGGTTCCAGTTTTGCTGCTGGCGGTGAAGGTATTTTATGGTTGCAAAGGCAGAAGACTTGGAGGGAAAAATTAGCAGAGGCATAGATTTTGAATGAAGCCTTTGGTGTTCATAGAAGTTTCACTGGATCATCTTCCATAGTGCAACATTTTTGATTTTTCAGATCACAGTGTTTAAAATAGACCTTGATTTTCCTAAAGGAGCTTAAAATTTTAATGGACCAGAACTAATTTTTTAAAAATGAAGAAATTAATCTATTTTTTAACTCAACCTTGCTGCCAGCTGAAATAGTTGTCTTTAAAAACACAGAGTGATTACCATTGAAGTCTATACTTATCACCAGTTGTCACACAGCAATACTTTTCTAAGATATATTAGATAGATTAGAAAATAAATGCAATGTTGCTATTATTTTAGTATGACACCTCTTGGTTACTGATAACTGTGGGTTTTCTAATGGAAGCTCCCTAAAGTGCACTGAGCCGTATTTACAGTGTTTAGCAAAAGACAACATGCTGCAATCAAACTGCATGAGATGCACTGGGGGATTTTGTGTTATAGAGTTGCTGGTCAAGTGAGGATAGCAACTTTAGGAGGTAGGGAATAAAACACTACAGTGGTTTGTTGCTTCAGATAGAGAAGAGTTTCTGTACGTCTGTCCACCCACTTGCTAGTCAAACTTACTAGAAAAGACTTTTATAAGAAAAGGTGTATGAAAACTAGTTTCAAATATCTCACTGAATGATGTCTAGACAAGATTGTCTTCTCAAAGCTTTGAACAAGTAGGCAAAACAACAAAAGAAAAACTGTTTAAAAGTAGAAACAGTTTAGCCTGAACTGATGATGGAGTATTTTACCTTAAAATGTAGAAAGATTAGTAAACAAATACTGCACTGAAAATTTAATTGGTAAGAAATCAAGCCTGTGTGAGACCCCGTACACATAGGTGGGAGAAAACTGGGGGGAAATGGTGAAATTTTGTGTCTCATTAAATTAATTTAGAACTCAGTGTTAACTAGGCGCTTGCTTATGCACATCTTCAATGTGTATTTTTACCCATATAAAAACAAAACAGATGTTCTACACTGTTTTATTTATATGTCTGTTATCATGCATCCCATATAAAGAATTCAGGCTGCAATTTCAGAACAGTCAAACCATACAGATATATACATGCGCACATGGATTTATAGCGCACGTCTTTGAAGGTAACTTAGGATTCACAGCCACACTTCTCGGAGAACTTGATGTGCTATTGGGATAGGCTACAATCCGCATTTAGAAAACAATCGCTGACTACATCCTATACAGTTCCTGTGATACTGAAATTCTCTGAGCTTTTAACAGTGAGGCAGCTATGCATTTAAAGAAGAGTAACACGCACAAGAGCAGCATGTACAATTTTTCTCAGGCATTCACATCTTCAGCAGGTTTTGGAAGCTATAACAGTTTTGAAAAACAACTACAACTGTGGGGATTTATTATGAATCTTGAGGAGTGTCCTCAAACAGTTTGTCTGACGTCTTGGATATTGATCAGCGTGTAGCTTAGTTTGGGTGTGAAGGGGAATGCTTTTTGATGCAGGTGTTCAAAGATTCAGCCATTCTATTTTCAAGATTTTGTAAGCAATTCTTGTTTGTAGTAGCATTCGGTACAGTTGGGACCACATACCGGAGACACCGCTCATCTCAGAACCTGAGCAACCCTGTCCAGTACATTAGTATTCAGTAAACATGCAACTGCAATAGAAGAAAAGGTTTCTAAATGCCCGTATCTGTTCTCTGCAAGTTTGCTGTTACTATTCCATCCTGGTCTTTGGAGACTTCTTTTTCTTTGTTTTTATTTTTTAAAGTCAGTCATCCCAGCAAGCATATCCTGTCTGCTATAGTCATAGTGGTTACAGAAAGGAGGCATGAACTCCCCATCTAATAACATTCTCTACATGACTCATTAAAACTTCCAAAGCACAGGATTTGCTGCAAAATTTTAAAAATTGCTGCAGATGACGTCACTAGTGTAGAATAAGACACAGAGAAAGGAAAGAAAGCGATAGCAGATGAAATCCTAAGAAATAAACAGCATGCTTTTATCTTAACAATAAAAACAAAGATGAATGTCAGAAATATGTGCTGTGTTCAGTTTGCTCTCCATATGTTTTTTCAGAGTTTTCCTTCAAGTACATTCATTAGAGATGCTAGTGCTCCTGTCTCCAAAGAGTGTCCCAAACATTTTCCGTGAGAGCATTTCTGACAATATTACAGATATCACTCAAGCCTCAAAATGCCTTTGTGAGGCAAGGAATATTTATCCCGTTTTTAAAACTTGACTTCCCTGAGAAAAGGACAGTGGGGGAAAGCAGGAGCTATTGCTGCACAGAAATTCATGCCCATAGGGCTTTTTGAATGTTGTATGCTTACCATGAAGGCATTTCAATCTCTTACAGTTCTAATTTTGGGTTGGAATGGTCTGGAACTGCAAAATGGAACTAATTTCTGCTGCTCTATGCCCAGTTTTCAGCCAAACACGGTAATGTTCTGGCACTTCCTTCCATGTAAAATTAGCAGTAGTCTCTTGACATTTTACAGTCAATCAAAATATTAAGGAAAGAAAATAATCTGAAGAGTATTTGCAAAGCAGTATTCCTCTAAAAAAAGAATTTGTTTCAATTTGTTAAAGTATTATTTGTTTTCCTATCCTGTGTCCATCCATCTTAGCATTGTCTCCACACCTCCACAACCGTCCATTAAGAAATGTGACTAGTGTTTGTCATGTGTAGCTTTTTCTTTTATCAAGGGAGAATTGTGTCTTTGCTGAAGCTTAGTGTTTTTTGTTGGTTTTTTTTTTCTCTCTCTGTGCTGCTCTGATTTTATATTAGTGACGACACTGTTGAAATATGTTTCGTATTTGGAGTAGAAGAAAGCAGTGGTCCTTAACTCCTCCGGGCTTATTTCATGGTCTTAAATTGCCTTTGCCTCCTCTTCCAAGAAAGCACAGTGTTCAACAGAGTTGGATTTCAGGTCCACTGTACAGATCCTGCCGGGGACCCTCAGCTGCAGTGGCATCCTAGGGCCTTCTCACTCCTAGAGGTATTTTGGGTCTCGCTCATGGAGTGCCTTGTGGATATGAAACTTCATTTAACTTTATATAGGATATCCTCAGGATATCCTCAAGCTTTATGTACTGCTTAGACCTGTCTAAGCACCAGTGGCTTCCTGCCAAGCTACACTGCTTTGCTTGATTAGGAGAAAGGCAATGAATGGATGAGTAACTGAGGCCAGTTCATTGTACATCAGTGGGAAATAGAGTATTTCAGGCAATATTTCTGGATACGGTTTAGGACGGTACTCAGAGATTATATATTCAGGGAAGGCTTATTCCAGTTTCACTTCCAAGCTTTTAATTCTGGATCACTTAAAAGTCTTCCTCTGTTTTTGAAATAATAACCATGGGTTTCATATGTATTTGACCAGTTTCAGGATAGCAGTAGCAAGAGCAGCTCCACATGTTTCCCTTAAACTTCCGTCTGTGTACCAGGACTGAGACTGGCATATAATATAAATATTTTCTTCATTATTACTTTACATTTTTCCCTGAGGCTATCATATTGATTTCAAAACCATGGTTATCATTATACTAAAATGGTGGCATTAATACATTGGTCTCTGTGGGTAGATTGTAATAGAAAGTTTCAAAATAATTGCCCACTAATATGAGAGGTGGAAGTATGTATAGTATTATATTGCTTGTAATGTAACCATTAAAATAACAATTATGTGATAATGAAAAGACTTCTTATGCTTTAGTTTATCTTTACGTAATGTTAATGGCTAATGAAAACAGGGAAGATTATATCTAATTACATTTTACAATACTACTGCACTTCCTGTAAAGAGAACATTTTGCACAGAATTGTAGATTTGCATGCTTCAGTAAAGTTTGTGTCCACTCTCTATGTACTTCAAAATATGACTATTTTAAAACCAATGGTTACAAGTTCTTTTTTATCAAATGGTACATATAGACTTCACAAAGAACGTTTTTGAAATTAAGTTATCAGAGGTAGTCAAATCTTGCAACATGGCTGAATTAAACAAAAATTTAAAGATAATTTTAGGTCCTTCAGGTTTGATGTGTTAAAATAATGAAAGTAGCTTGACACTGAGTCAGTCAGTGGAATACTGTCTCTCTTTAGGTGAATGAGAAATGTTAAATGTATGCATTATTATCTATGGCAATTTTGTTTTAGCATTGTCTACTACTGAGTAGTATTGTCAGCCACATGAGCAAGTTCCTTTTCTATTGTATCCAGAGGTGGAACATCCAAGAACAAATAGAAAAACAGTGCTTTGACACGGTTAGAGAAGCCTCTCGTTTTGTGTGTTGGGATATTGAGCTCAAAGTTAAAAGTGCTTAGTTCAGGAATGCATAGATAGAGCTCCCAAATTATCTTCATGGCAAGAACATTAATTAGAATTAAGACATTTTGGTATTTGCATATCCAGATGAGACTACACTGATTTTTAAAGATGCAGTAAGATTGTCCTCCAGTTTTCAATACTTTGCATATTTTCTAAACATAATGGCATGGTTGAATGTTACCTTCAAATGCCAAACTCATGGAAGTGGGAATTATATAATCTAACCCATTTCACTCCAAAACAGAATTAAGAGATATGAATTAAGCAGCTATGAACTAGGCATTAAAAATATAATTGCATTGATTTTTCTAGGTATTATACCAAATGACATCAATAGAAAATGTCTAACAGTGTGATATTTAATTAGTTTATGTTAATTGCCTACATTTCAGAAACAAATAGCTTGATTTCTTTATTCAATGAATGAATGAATGACTTGGCCTTCTGCCATTCCTCCACTGCCCAGTGTCCTACGCCCTGTATACCCAGGGAGCGCTCTAGACCTGACTGAGAGGTAAAGATGGTGATAGAAGGGGGTGAGGAGAGCCACAGATACAGCTGGCAGCCTCACCGCTGCCAGGAGTCCATGGCAGCCTGGTCTCCCTGCCAAGGAGGTAGAGAAGCCTTTCCCGTCGAGGGGGGGGATTGCAGACTTCCACCTTTCTACCACATTCCCCGCTGCTTTTGCCCATAGCCGATGGGGAGGCTAAGGCATCTCCAGGCTGCCGGGGTGGGAGTGCTACAGAAGAGAGTGAGGCCGGGGGCCAGCTGAGTTATTTGGTGCATCCACCTACAGGATTGTCTCCTTGGAGGCGGCAGGTCTTGTGTCTTTGCAAAGGTAGGGTTTAATTTTCTGTTCCAGTGAGCTAATTGGTGGGCTGAATTTGTGAGCCACAGTGTACACGGTTGAATGGTGGTGTTCAGAGCCTGGTTACTCTTTGAGTCTTTGGGTGCCAGGAGAGCTCAGCACATACTAAGGCATACGTTGTCTGTGAGGCCTGAGGCCTGGTCCCAAGCAATTCCTGAAGCATTTCCACTTTTGTGCCTTCTCCTTACGCCCATCTCAGACTCTTCCATTTGGATTAGCTAACTCAAATCACAGGCTGTAATGTTGTCACTGTACTTTGGTCACAAACTCTTCCTTGTTCTTGTTTCTCTTTAATGGGATACTTGTTTCCATTCAGCATGTTTCTTGCTTTCCTTCAAATATTTTTTTCCATCTTTATCGTTACTTTACTGATATTTTCCACATTTTTTCCTCTTTGATTTCCTGCCTCGTTGTTTGTAACTATGTCATCTATATAGCTTTCTTCTTTCAGACTTTTGTCCTTTTATTGTGAAACATATTGCCTCGAACACACCTCCTGTTTTCAGCACAATCTCTTTTAAAAGAGCTCACAGACCTGCAAGGTATCTGATGAAGAACAGCTCTCCCCTCTGTGCCCTTGCCCTTGCCCTTGTGCTTGCTCTTTCACTTGAATCCTGGAGCAGAACGCCTGAAAGTCTGATCTGGAATTGCAGATCCCAACTTAGTACATCCAGTACTTAAAACAAAAACAAAATATCACAGTGGGATGTAGAAGCTGTGCATGATTATTTATTGATGATTGTTGGTTACAGGAATTAAAACAGCAGGGAGCTCAGATTTTGATCAGAAACCAGGTGATTTTTCTGTACAATTTTTTATTGTAAAATGAGAACATAATATAAACCTATTGTGCACATGCTGTTAAATGCTAAGCTCTGGCATGACCTGCTGTATGAACAATGCATGTTCCCTGTTACATGAGTATTTAACTGTATATGGAAGCATTGATAAAGGTGTGGAGCTGTTATACAGCAATTTATGCATATATATATATACGAGCCATCACAAATGCTTCGTGTCCATGCTCCAGTGTACCAAACACCCAGCACAATTATTTCAGTGTGAAAAGCAAAGGGATCTGGTATGCAGCTGCCCAACTGGAGCTGGAACAGCCTTTCTGTGAGCTTCCAGCACAAGAGGTATTCACACTTCATGTGTTCCGTAGTGTTAGCAATGGGCAAGGTCCATGTGGTTTGTTTTGGCTTTTGTGAGTACTTTTCAATTATGACAGTACAAGAGAGCCAGACTGGCAGTAACTTTTAGGTCTTTGTGTGCTAAAAGTAAATTTATTTACTTTTAGTTTTTGTAACATCACCAACTGCTAAGGGAATTGATGTTTAATATGTTTCTAAATAAGTAAAACTAAAGTATAAATAAATAATGCCTGGTTTATTAGCCCAGGTGTTTTCAGCGTTGCTAAAAGTGGTTTGATGACAGCCACCAACACTAGCAGTGGAAAAAAACCTGATTTCTCAGTGATTATTATCATTATAATAAACCATAATTGAAAGATTACAAAATTGATTCTTTTAAAAATTAATGTTGCATGAGTGAGCAGGCTCTGTGGCATTCAGATTTTTTCAGTGGAAGGAAAATGGCTTGTTTTATTTCCTGGCAGAAAACTGCTGATTTTCAAACAATCACATTAGAGAAAACAGTCCCAGAGGGTTACAGGAGACAACAGACCTATGTCATTATGCTTTACCCTTTCCTGATGGGTTCGGAGAAGAGCCAGGAACAAAAGAAAGTTACATTCATTATTGAGAGGGCCTTGGGAGAATCTGTTTGCCCAAGCAATTTTGCATGAAACGAGTGAGGAAATATTTGACTGCAAAGAACATAAACTCCTTCCATCAATATGCAATTTTCTGGATCCATTTGTCCAAATGATTATTAAGAACAGTTTCTAAATTTGCAGTGCTTTACAACTTCAAAGGGCTGTGAAAGCATTAACTAGTTAAAAGGATGGAAGTGGTTTTTAATAAATAAAAAAAAAAAAGAAGACCAAAGTCAGTTGTAAGACAGTTTAAAGTGCAAAGTATTGAAAACAGCAGGAAACCTGAGGAACTGGAATAGCAATCATACAGTACCATCCGCCCCAATCAGGAAAGTGGAACCCACAGATTTATCTTTGATGATTTCCTGTAAATATGCCCTTTGAGGACAGATTGCCCTGCCCAGTCTTGTGGAAAAAGCTCAGAGTTACATCTCTTCTCACTACAACATATGGATCTCAGCAAGCCCTGCTTCTCTATTTCCAAAGCCATTCCTCAGGTGGAAAAGTCTGAGCAAAAAAGTAGTGAAATATTGCTGCAAAAATGCTGGTTAGCATCCTTCAAACCTGGCCAGTTTGAGTGGAAAACAACAAAGGAAAACACAACACAGGTTTTCCAACCACAAAACAGGTTTTTTTCCTGGCCATTTTCTTCACTAAGGTCTGCCCAGTTTTCCAGACCTTCTGTTATCCTAGTGGAAGTGGTTTTATTGATGTTTTCATTCACTTCAGAATACCGTGTCTCACTCTTCCCTAGGATGCAGCAGTATAAATAGCTTTGCTCCCCCTAAGTGTGTAGCAGTGTGTGCTGAGGGCTGGGGAAGGTACATTTGGGCGTCTCTCTGAGTGCTCCCAGCCGCACACTCTACGGAGGACTACGTCTGCTTTGTGATACTGTTAGCAGGATGGCTGTTCTGTGTTTTGGGGGTGGCTAGTGCAGACGTGGGGGTCTGGTCTTTCTTCCTCACTACCTCTTTGTAACACTTTGCCTCTTCTGATGTTGTGTTACTGGGTTTGGAGGGCTGGGATCTGGGCTGCAGCCAGCAGTGTTGCATCTTGGTAGCTTGGGGTTTCCGGTCAGTGCCATGTCCCACATTCATGAGACACAAACGTCAAGGAAGCCCAAGAACTTGAGGTTAGCTGTGGCTTATTCTTTTCCCATATATATCCTGAAGAGGGCCCATGCTATTCCATTGTAAAGCTGATGTTTATGCACCATTTCACATTGTCCAGATAGTTTGCAGTCTCTGAAGAAGTTTTCTGTGCTTGAATTTACAGTAGACATATAATCTTCCATAATTTGTATGTATGCTCTTACTTGATGACAACCTCCTACTGGCCTTATGCAATGCTTTATTAAATAGAGGGACAGTTTCCAAGCCCATCTTCCTTCCCAAGATTGAAGCCAGTGCTCTTCCTCCAGTTAGATTTCATTAATAATATTTAACATTTCATAATGCATATCATCCACAGACCTTAAAGCACTGCAGGACGTTAAATCAGCTTTAATTTCCCCATTTTCCTGATTGTAAAACTCATGCAGGGAGTCATTTGTCAGGTTGTGCACAGGTATCATCCTGCAAGTCTATGGCAGACCTATGAAGATATCCTTCAGTCAGGGTTCCCAATTGGCCCCTGATGCGCTACCCTGACATTCAGAAAGCACGAGAGTGTATTCTTGCCTATGTAAGTTCATGCTTACCTGGGAGGGAGTCCTGGATGACCAAGTGATGATCAAATCCATATCAAGTGCGTTTTTATAAACAGGCAGAAGTGAAACTTCGATGTGAATTCACTAGAAATTGCAGGTTTCCTAAAATTCTGTATGACTAGACCCAGCTCTTGTGTCTTGGTCTCTGTGCAAAGATAGGCTTGTATTGCTCAGCTGAGCCTTGTTTAAAGTTCACACTTTGCAGGAGCGAGGGGTGATCATTCCAGCAGTCAGCACTGCCCATCAAAGAAAATTGCTAAATAGCTCTGCTACATCATTCTTCATTTGCATTAGAAATGGCTCTAAGCAATAACAGGATTACAGCCAAAAAGTGCCAGCACTTTATCATTCATTTATTTGATTTAATATATAGAGGTACCTATTTGAAACAGCATTTACTTTTCTTGAGCTCATCGTAAAACCCACTCTGAATGGAAGTGTTTAAGGTAATGATGATTCCGATTAATTCCCATAGAACAGCATGACTGGAATCAGATACACTATTTTTCTTTTCATTAGGCATTTCTGAGCTGCTATGAGAGATCTTATAGCATGAGAGGAATGAAATTAGCTGAAGAAAACCTGATGAAAATAGTCCACAATATGCTGCTATTCTTCTTACTCAACATGGTAAACTGTGAGCTCAGATGCCT
This sequence comes from Pygoscelis adeliae, assembly GCF_000699105.1. NCBI lineage: Eukaryota > Metazoa > Chordata > Aves > Sphenisciformes > Spheniscidae > Pygoscelis > Pygoscelis adeliae. The sequence continues at coordinate 10,448,961 of NW_008824053.1, read as the reverse complement.
TTGCAGAGGCATCCAGGTAGCATTAATAGAACCTGATGCAAGCTTTCATTTCAGGAAAGGTGGAAAAGCCGTGCTTGCTGTGTGCTGCAGATTCCCCTTCACCTGCACTGTGAACTGAACAGTGTTACAGCTTTCTCAGCCAGCCATTACCACCTTCTTCCCCTCGCCTCACTGCCACCAAATCCCTGTAAATCCAGGTATGGTCTGAACAGCAGATCTTTAATCTGGTTTTCAACGGGCACATCCCCCACCAAAGTCAGGAAGTCAGACATTGTGTTGCGCTTTTGTTCACAGGCAGGATTGCTACATGGGATGCTGCATCAGGAGCTGGTTTCTCTCTTCAAAGTGAGGAAGATGTTTCAGTTACTTCTAGGAAATTTGAGAGCTGGCAGCTAAGTTTTGCCAGTGTTTTATTCCCATTTACATTTCTTGATCATCAGTAACTACTGTTTACAATCGGTAGACATGGCACAAGTATAGGGAAAACCATTTTCCGAAGCACCTCCTTTGATCAAATAGCCTGTATTACATCTGAAAATGAAACAGTTCCCTGAGTAATTTAGGCATCTTGCATTTTTTTTCTACTGAAGTATCTGGAATTCCCATGAAATATCTAGAAAGCAGAATTGGGAACACTACTGTAGGATGTTTTCGTTAGTTGAAGAAGCAGAGATTTTCTGGTAACATTTGTCTAAATCTCTTGTGCTGTTTTTCTAAACATTGATTATGAAGCTCTGCATGATTGCTGGTGTTGCAGGTATCTTAGTATTATAAAATGCTACTAGTAGTAAATAAAAGATGGATATGATGGGAATAGACTGAAGATTGAGGTTTTGCAGTATATCCTGTCCATGTCTAAAAGTAATGTACTCCAATATCACAGCAGAAAGATGCATTTAAATATCTAGATACTATATTTTAAGCAGAAAACATTGTTTCTAATGTCTTGGTCTCTCTGCCCATTCATTCCTTTTCAGGCTATCACAAAGCGTACTTTGAGAGGCATGATAATTTTGTGATAATTTTGTGCTACAGACGACAATGCATCTTGCACGCAATCGGCCATCTAGTAATAATGACTTTCTGTCCCTGTAAACTGGGATTAGATTCCTGATCTGCTTTGGCAAGTTGTATCCTTCTTATTCTCTGAAAATCTTAGCTTATGTGTAAATAGCTTGAATAATCTGAGTGCCCATAAAAGTGACAGACTAATGTCATACACCAGAACCTGGTAAAACCTTTCCGGTTCTGTGAGTTTGCGTCAGTCCCAGTTCACTGTAGCACTGCTGTCCCAGGCTCTGGCTTCTCTCCTGAGCAAAGATTGCTGGTCCGACTGATGTAAACTGGTCTTCTACTATGTACATGAAGCACTGCCACGGACTGGTGAAACTATGAGGTTACACCAGTTTGTCTAATCTAGATTTGACCTTAAGTCTCTGGGGTAAAAGACTGGTATAATAAACCAAGGTAGAGGTTTATTGTTTAGTAATATTTTTAAACATTTTGAAGAAATCTGCAATAGCAATGTATACAGTTCAGTCATTGCTTTAAAAGTGAAAGACTCCAAAGCGTAACTCAGTCTCTGATGTGCAAAAGCAATGAAGTGAAAGGAGCGGATAGGAAGGCAATGTGATACAGAGAATCTCAGTTGAAAAACTTCTGAGGAAATACCGTTTAAAGTCAAAGTTACAAAGTGCATGCTTTTCTACTGAGGACCAAACCTATTGGTTTCAAATTAAAGGCTCACACAGAAGTTATATCTGCTGTGTCTAATATGCAGTAATTGATTATTATAATTCCTAGGGGAGCCCTCTCTATTTAAAGTACAATTGAAGTCCAAATTACCTTACAATGTTACAGTTTAAGAAGTCCTATCAGCCTAGCACTGACTGGTACCAAGTGCACTGCAGAGGCACGCAAAAAGTTTAGACCCTTTTCACTTCTTTTATCGTGCCCTTTGGATGGTAAGTAGTCTGATCAGCAGCCTTTCCCACCTTGTACTTAATAGATGCTTTCATTTCTTACATTCCTGTGCATCACAGCAGAACAGAATTCAAAATGGTATGGTTTGCTTTCATTCGGACTGGCTTATGGTTGCTTTTTCTTTTCCGCTTCCTTGTCTGATTCCTAAAAAATCACCTGTAATCACCCATGTAATAGCAAGGCTAATAAAATAGCCTGATTTTCATCATTGTTTGAATAAATTTTCAGGAAAAAGTTAGAATTCTGCTGGACCATTACCTTATCTATCAGAGGAAAACATATTTATAAGCCTTGTGGAAGATTATATGAAGAAAAGTTGTATCTCATCATGCGATCTGCACCGTTATGGATTATAGAAGTACTGGCCTTACGGAATCAGTTTTTAGCATTATTACTGGCCATAACTTTAGTCGTCAGTTCTACAAAAGAGTCTGGCTGTAACTAACAAACTGTGTGTATCTGTATTTGTAACGACTGTCTTGATAGTTTCACGTATCAGTTCAATAAAACATCTTCCACTCAGGGGAGACGTTTGGGCAGGAATATCTCAGTGACATCCTTGCCATTCCCATTACCATCACTACACACTCAGAGCAATATATGTTTTAAAAATTGATTGAGTGTGTATTTACAACATATATCATGAGTCATGTATTTTTAATGGTGAGAAACTCCCAATGATGCATTCTGTGATCTGTAGCATTGATTTGGATTCTTTGATTTTAGTGCTACAGAATACAGTCATAAAACTTTTAGACCCTTAATGTCATAGGGTGCAGCTTCTTGACACAGAATGCTAACGTAAAAGGAGATAGCTACTGCAGGCAAGAGCTCCCAGCCCTGTGAAAACCAAAGGCTTGCATTAAACACAGATAACTGACTGAATTTGTATTCTTAACATATTAAATATAAAATACAGAGAACTTCATTGAAATGACATAAGGTTGAGATGTAAAATCCCCAATGCAGGTAGACTTCCAGTGGGTGGCTTTGGCAGTGTGGAGGACAGGCATTTGGTTTAGGTAGTTCCCTCGCCTCCCTTCAGGCAGTTTTCAGTAAGCATCTCTGAAAAGCATTTCTGAAAGAGTTGTCTAAAGATCGGTGAAGCAAATTTTCTGCCCCTTCTCTGTTGACTAGAGTCTAGATGCCTGACCTAGACACTTAACTCTTCATTAGCAAAGGAAGGTGAAGTAAATTGTGGTTAACTGTCTTCTGTTTATGTGTTATAACTTCTAATAGATATGTGCAGTTATTTAGCATGCTGTTGTACTTAGTTCAGGGTTTTGGTAAAGGCATGACAGAGGTGGTATCTTTCATGTTTAGTATAGCAGAAGTTCATCCGCTATATCATACTCTTTTCGGTCTGGTTGCCATCCTGGTTCTCAAGTATTGCTTCTTTCTGGCAACATAAAACTGGGTCTGAAAATGAACTCCACCCTGGGACAGAGCAAAAAAAATTACATGGAAAAGTGAGCAAGAGAGGTACCAAAAAACCGCATAGAATTTTGGCCAGATAGCTGGAGTGCCTTTTCCAGGAGTAGGAATAATAACTGCTAAGTATTTTTCCATGGAAGTGGTTATAGTGAACAATATTGGGAAGCTTTTAATTGTTATATGGAAGCCCTACAAACATCCTAGATGTATAAGAGTTCACTTGGATATAGAAAAGTCTTGATGTAGCTCACTGCAGTGAGATTACTGTCCAAAGTTATCCGGAATCCTTCCCGTGCAAAAATTGAGTTTAGAAATGGCTGAAATTGCTTTGTGCTGGTTCTGTAGTGACTAAACTCAACTGGGACATTCAGGCCAACAGTACTGTGGACTTAAGTATGCGAGTATGGTTGGCAGTTTTAGTTGACTGCCTTTTCTTCTGAAATTCATTCCTCCCATTGGCACAATAACATTTGGTCTTCTCAGTTCTTAGAGCATTGGTTGGACACAGACTATTTTTCACTAAATTTGCGTTTTCTTTTTTGAAAGAAGGGGGGAAAGCTAAATGTGTTTATTTGGGGGAATGCCTTTTCTTTGTAACAGGTAGACTGAAGTATCTGCACTGCGAGGTGCGTGTTTGTTTAGGAACTCACATTGTAAGCCTTTAGTACACCAGTAGGTTGATAATTTGGCAACACGGGTGTGGACAGAGCTTGCTTTCTCTGTAGCACATTCTCTTCTGACCTTGTAATCTTACCCTGTGGGACCTATAGAGCTGTAGCTGGGTCAGACTTGTCTGTAGACTGTCGTGTGACTCTACCTGACAACGTTGTTACCTGTTCCCCCGTGGGATGTGGGACCAAGGGCAGAGCAGTGAACCCACTGGAGGGAATGGTAGAAACTCTATTCGCAAAGGAGTGAAATACCTTAAGATGATGCTCGACTGTGTTTACAGTGCCTCTGTGCCTCTTATGTCTCTGTGACTAACCTTTTGTGGCATCTGCCGTCCAGGAGTGAATTAACTTTCCCATCTGTCATGAGCAGGTTTCAGCTCTGAATGTTATAATTCCAAACGTTTCTTGCTGCTCACCGGCACTAAAGCTGTTAACAAGAGTGCGCCCACTGGCCAGGCTGGGGCCTCAGGAAAGGCTTGCAGTAAGTCCTTGTGACACTGCTGCCTTCTCTGCACATGGGCCCAGGACCCCCTACCGCCCACCCCCTCACAATGTAGAGCCATTGCTGCGTTGTAGCAGCCCAGCGGATGGCAGCTGCCCCACGGTAGTTGGGGATACTTGAATCTCCATCACCTTCCCATGCTTTTGGGAGGTTCAGGTGTTGCCACAGTGGTAGGATAGTTGAATGGAGGGGATCCAGCTCTAGCAGGCTGTCTTTCATTGTTCCAGCTGTTCACAGCTGCTCTACAGCTGATTGAAAAGGCATTTACTCCCCTCATGTGAATAACCTTGAGGGATCAGAAAGCTAATTGTGCAAAGCACATACAGTCAGTGCAAGATGTGTGTCCAGGAGCCACTGCGAGGATGCTGACATTGAGAAGAGCTTCTTAGTGGTGTTTTAGGGACTGGCAGGTAGCTGCAGCAACTCAGGAGAATTTAGAGCTGGTGAGAGGGGTGCAGAGGTTACCTAGCACACAACTATTAGGATTTTAAAAGCTCTGTTTGCACCTCCTTTCCAGAGCAATGCTGAGCATACATCCCCCATAGTTTTTAGTCTGTCAGTTCATCTGTGAATGGAGCAAACATTACTTTAATTGTAGTTCATTAGTTCCATCTGGTGCCAGGGTGGGGAACAGAAACCCTTTCTTACCTTACAAAACATTATATGCCTTCCCTGCCAAGCTGCCCTACTGAATAATAGTTAGAGCCCGAGGCTAACTGTAAATGTAAAGATTTGGAATTGTTTCTCTGTTGGTCTTCCCACAGATGCACACTTGGCTCCCTAGACCTGGCCGCTGTCTAAAGGAATTAAGACCGACAGTATTTTATTTAAAGCAGTAGTACACCATATGCAAGGCCAGAGATGCTCTGTGTGATACCCACAAAATTGGGTATCTGTCTGCTTTTTTTCGTTCCCTTTAATCGATAAAAATATGATTTCCCCCTAGTTCAAAGGAAATTGAATTTTCACACAGCAGGGGAAAACAAATGCCCTTCAGCATTGCTATCAGTGAATTGGGGCACCAGATGTCCTTTAAACAGGTCCAGCATATTGTCTCTCCATTTCCAAGACACTCTTTTATGCTTCTATTTATTGTAGGCAATTATGCTTTGACCCAAAGACATAATCCTAGTGGAATTAAAAATCATGTGCCCTCTTTGTATAAAAAAGCTGAGTCTGATTTTATGGAAAAGAAGTGTAGAGAATGACTCTAATGGGAAATTAGGCAGTAGTATTTGATGACTGTAAATGTATTTATTTATAACAGCTAATCTTGGTGGAAATGAAGAAATAAGATGAAATAATTAACTTTACTATTTATAAAAGAGTCTCTTTTATCCACTGTGAAATGCAGCCACCTCTGGGATGAAATGCAATGGCTGCTAAACAGCATATAGACATTTAAGAATGAAAGGAAAGAACAAATGTGCATTTGACACAGTGGGGAAAATGCAGCATGGAAGGAAAATGTTTTCATGAAAACGTTGCACCTTTTGTTGAAAACGTATTTTTAACTGGTTCTTGTAATTATTCAAACTGGAATTTGGTCATAAAAGTTAAATGTCTCTGGCCTTGCAAGATGAACTCTGACATTTTTAATAGCTTCAATACAGAAAAAGCACTTACTTTACAGTAAGAAAGAACACTTAGACTCTGAAAGATAAAGGGCTTCATTTTCCTCTCACAAAGACCAGTTTTACTGATGATTTCACTGGAGTTATTGCAGACTTAGAACAGTGCCAGTGCGGGAGGAATCGGGGCCATCACTCCAGCAGCACCAGGACAGAGGTAGGAGTGCTGCCTACTGAATTAACAGCCCTTTTCATAAACCCGGGGAATGAAGGAGTAATAAAGAGGTTGGCTGGCTGGCTGTTGAGGAATTCTCTGACTGTGCGCAGTGTATCCTGGAGCTCCAGTTAAACCTTTATATATCTCAAGAGAGAAAGAGAGCGAATAATATTGTAAAAAGCACTTTGTCAAATGAAATAGAAAGATCCGTGGGATTGTTGCACTATTACAAATGTCAGCATGCAATTAGGAGTCAGTTTATATATATTAAATGTTTTACTGAGCTTGTTGAGTGAAGTTTATAGTTTATAACAGGAGACCTATTGAAAGATAAACTACCGTGCCGTCTGTGATACATGTACTCAAAAATTCCTCTGCTTAAATTAGATCACTAAATTTAAATACAATATATGCTATTTCACATATAACTATTACCCTGAAATCAATCCACATTCAACCAGTATTATTTAACTTACATGCTGACTGAAAGTTGGAGGGAGATTGAGTCTTGATAAATTGGAAAAAAGGCAGCAAAGTGATTTTAGTATCTTAGCATCGTTGATTAAATGTGTGAAGCTAACTAAGAAAATAATCTGCAAGGAGAGATGTTGTGATAGCGGTCACGTTGTGTCATCGATTTGTATTAAATGCTAGGGAAGAGAGAGAGAGAGAGAACTTTGAAGATTTGCTTTTCATTATGGTATGAATTGATGTTCAGCTACTAAAATGAAATAGGTTTGCATAAGAGTTATGACTGCCAAAAACCATTTGGAATTTCATTCTGTGCAGAGAAATTAAAATTTTGAGTGATTATGTGAAAGACTTTCTCTTCTGAAGCAAGATTATAAAACCAGAGCTTTCCCTTGTTACTGAATCCTTAGATTAGGTGAAATTCTTACTGTTTGTTTTAGCTCATCTCAAATGCTTTTTAAGTGACTTGCAGAATTAATATCATATTATATTCAAGAAACTATGGTGATGGAACAATATGCTTGAGATTTTAACTGCATATAAAGATATTCAAAGTTATAGGTCATACAACTAATATAAGTCAACCATCTTGGTGTATACATACAAGAAATATTTATTTCAGTTTATAAAAGCAGTGTAATTGAGTACACTGGGCAGATACACCATTAATTACATATTACAATACAGTCTGATCTGATATCAGGAGCAGAACACTCAAAATTCAGAATCTCTCGACATTTTTCATTCATTTCCATAACAATCAACCACTCAAACCACTCAGTTTTGGAGGAAATAATGACACTGGAAAAGGACTGAGTTTTACAGCATGCTTTCAACATCCTGGGTTCAATTAAAATGGAAGAATATATTCTGAAATCATAAGACTTGTCCTTTGAACTCGTATCTGCAGATGAACATGTATGTTTCCCAGTGGCTTAAATTTCCCAGATAAGCTTAGCTAAATCTTGGAAAGCAGAGCAATTTTGAGGGGTCTCAAAGTTATGACTGTTAGATTTCACAGCTACGGTATTTTACAGCATTTGAATATTGCTAAGTGGTTACTGTAGGAGTTATGGGCCTATTATTCTAACTGCATTCTAGAAATAGAGAATTTTGCCTTACTGCTTTATCCTCTTAGTACTGTTAGAACAATCAGCCAGCAGAATTCACCGCAAGATCCTAACGGACTTTGTAACTCTGGATCTGAACGACCCGATCAGTGAAGAGCTGTCAGATAGTGATGCACCATAGAAAATGCATAGGTAAGCTTTTGTGCATTTAAAGCTTTTAGTCTGATTTTGCACTGTTTGCAGCTATCATCTGTTTTAAAAGAAACAATAAAACAACAAAATTACCCACTTGATGACAGAATCAAATATTGTTTTGCATGTATATAATCAGATGTTGAGATAAAAGCACAAAATGTGTGCACTTTTTTGAATGAACGCCCACTGAAATAAATGCACTTGTGTTTTCCTTTCCGAAAGGGTTTCTAGACATGTAGTAACAAGCCTTACATTTTTTCACTGGCGTGCAAGGTCACAGCTTCAGTCAGCTGTCTTACCTTCAAGTCCCAAAGTGTGTTAGTTTTCTTGCTTTTTGAACTTCATCTCTTTGGTGCAGTGAAACAGTACTGTTGGCAAAAACACCAGATGCTGCAAGATGTGTCTTTGGAAATGGCACATGTGCTCGTCATCACATCTGCATTGACACATACTGTGGAGCTTCTCCTCTGAGTCCCTGTGTAGATTCTGGGCCAGGAACAGGAGCTTGTTTGAGGTGTCAGTAAGCATCTTAATGCCATCATTCCCAGGTGTTCAAGGCTGGAGCTGAGCCTCCCAAGGTGATGAGATTTCAGAATGATAAACATGGAATTCTGTTAATTTGTGTTCTTGTTCTTGGGCTTCCAGAGTTTATGTTTTCCAGCTGCTCTCTGAAATCACGATGGCTAGAAAATTTCTTGTTTCAGCAGAAGTGGCACCTCCCATCTAGTCAATTGATTCCAGAAAGTGGAATCAAATTCCAATCAAAGAATGCTAGATATTGTAAAACTTACAACAAAATTGTGAAATCTCACAGCCCTAGGGTCTTGCCATCAAAGCAAAAGATGTTTGGATCCAGTTTTCCTATATTTATGTGGCTGATTTACTGCGCTGTAGAGGATAAGACATCCTGGAAAATGGTCTTGCTACATTTTTAACGTAACAGCCCGTATTTGGGCTTTCCTTTTTTCGCTGTAGAGTCATTTGAGTTAAGGTTGCTGCTGGCTTTTCCCCTCAACTCTCTGCAGAGGCAATGAGTGCGGCAGGCGCAGGCCTGTTGAGAGATCCTTGAACTGTGCCAAAGGTTCAACTCCCCATGCTCTTCAGGCATGACTATGCTAGTAAATTTGCGTTTCCTCCCCCAAGTTCACACCCCTTTCATGTTAACTGTAGCCCCTTGTATGATTTGCTTTATTGGGTTGCAGCCCGCGAAGGTGTGACAAAGACAATACAGCAAAACAGAACACTTCAATCCGAACAGTGCAAACTTCCTCAGAAAAAATGGGCTTTTAATAGCTCCAACAACACGGTGCCCTCTCCATTCTGCCACACCAGTTACTAGTGATAATACATTATAGAAGAGACTGATAAATTTGTTACAGAGCTCAGCCATCAATACATTTCACCAGTAGTAGCTTCTTTCCTTTTATCAGCTCAGCTGTGTTTAATAGCTTTGTACTCAGATGACAATTTAAGTGATACTAGACCATTACTTTGGGGTTATGATCCAGGGACCTTGTGAAAGAGAAGCTAAAGTGTTAAACCTTAGGAAGGGCAAATGCATACATGTATGCAGTGCTAAGTGGTTACTGTAGGAGTTATGGGCCTATTATTCTAACTGCATTCTAGAAATAGAGAATTTTGCCTTACTGCTTTATCCTCTTAGTACTGTTAGAACAATCAGCCAGCAGAATTCACCGCAAGATCCTAACGGACTTTGTAACTCTGGATCTGAACGACCCGATCAGTGAAGAGCTGTCAGATAGTGATGCACCATAGAAAATGCATAGGTAAGCTTTTGTGCATTTAAAGCTTTTAGTCTGATTTTGCACTGTTTGCAGCTATCATCTGTTTTAAAAGAAACAATAAAACAACAAAATTACCCACTTGATGACAGAATCAAATATTGTTTTGCATGTATATAATCAGATGTTGAGATAAAAGCACAAAATGTGTGCACTTTTTTGAATGAACGCCCACTGAAATAAATGCACTTGTGTTTTCCTTTCCGAAAGGGTTTCTAGACATGTAGTAACAAGCCTTACATTTTTTCACTGGCGTGCAAGGTCACAGCTTCAGTCAGCTGTCTTACCTTCAAGTCCCAAAGTGTGTTAGTTTTCTTGCTTTTTGAACTTCATCTCTTTGGTGCAGTGAAACAGTACTGTTGGCAAAAACACCAGATGCTGCAAGATGTGTCTTTGGAAATGGCACATGTGCTCGTCATCACATCTGCATTGACACATACTGTGGAGCTTCTCCTCTGAGTCCCTGTGTAGATTCTGGGCCAGGAACAGGAGCTTGTTTGAGGTGTCAGTAAGCATCTTAATGCCATCATTCCCAGGTGTTCAAGGCTGGAGCTGAGCCTCCCAAGGTGATGAGATTTCAGAATGATAAACATGGAATTCTGTTAATTTGTGTTCTTGTTCTTGGGCTTCCAGAGTTTATGTTTTCCAGCTGTTCTCTGAAATCACGATGGCTAGAAAATATCTTGTTTCAGCAGAAGTGGCACCTCCCATCTAGTCAATTGATTCCAGAAAGTGGAATCAAATTCCAATCAAAGAATGCTAGATATTGTAAAACTTACAACAAAATTGTGAAATCTCACAGCCCTAGGGTCTTGCCATCAAAGCAAAAGATGTTTGGATCCAGTTTTCCTATATTTATGTGGCTGATTTACTGCGCTGTAGAGGATAAGACATCCTGGAAAATGGTCTTGCTACATTTTTAACGTAACAGCCCGTATTTGGGCTTTCCTTTTTTCGCTGTAGAGTCATTTGAGTTAAGGTTGCTGCTGGCTTTTCCCCTCAACTCTCTGCAGAGGCAATGAGTGCGGCAGGCGCAGGCCTGTTGAGAGATCCTTGAACTGTGCCAAAGGTTCAACTCCCCATGCTCTTCAGGCAAAGGAAGGTGTGACAAAGACAATACAGCAAAACAGAACACTTCAATCCGAACAGTGCAAACTTCCTCAGAAAAAATGGGCTTTTAATAGCTCCAACAACACGGTGCCCTCTCCATTCTGCCACACCAGTTACTAGTGATAATACATTATAGAAGAGACTGATAAATTTGTTACAGAGCTCAGCCATCAATACATTTCACCAGTAGTAGCTTCTTTCCTTTTATCAGCTCAGCTGTGTTTAATAGCTTTGTACTCAGATGACAATTTAAGTGATACTAGACCATTACTTTGGGGTTATGATCCAGGGACCTTGTGAAAGAGAAGCTAAAGTGTTAAACCTTAGGAAGGGCAAATGCATACATGTATGCAGTCAAAAATACATTACTGCATCACATCCTGATTACAAAAGTAACCATAAACAAACATGAAACAGACCATATTATTTTTCACAGACTTTGCCAAGCAAAGCGTAGAGGCCTGTATAAGAAGCTTTTAAAAAATCCTATTATTTTCTGGAAATCTTCAGATGCTCACTCTGGGACTGTACTGCTGAGATACTTGAATTGGCCGTGTCACTTTGGCATTACTGGGGAAGCTTTGCGTAATTTTCCTTTCATACGTACCTTCCAGGATGAATTGGTCCTTTCTGATGACACTGGAGACCAGCTGAAACTGAAAATCAACCTCACATACTTTGAAAGCAGAGCCTTAGATGGACTACATCTCAGTGGCTTACAGTGCTCATATTGTCATTATGACATTTGAATTACAGCTAAGACAACCTACTGTAATTTTTATGTGTCTATTTACAGCAAGATACCTAAAAAAGGCGGTCTGAAGTTAGCATCTTAAGTCTCCATAGAGAAACCTAAAATATGCCCCAGTTTTTTGAAGTACACATGCAGCAGTTCCTGTATTTTAAAAACACAATTTCTTTTTCCTTTTAGTGTCATTCAAAAATAAGATGAAAATTAGGATGATAATTATGCAGTAGAATGCATTGATTACCAGTGCCTGGTGCTGGGTAGTGAGCGGAAATACACTTTTAAACATCCAAGCAATTAGTTTGGAGATAACGTTTATTGATTGTGTAAGAAGTCCCTACAAGTCGATCTAAAATGTGTCATCCAAAGATGCATTGTTATAAATACAATGGTGGGCTTTGCACTGGATGTGCAGTGCATGTAATGTTTTTTGAGTGATGCCAATTGCATTATTTATGTATCAAGTCACCTTAGATTTCACAAAGATATTTTCCCTGGAGGATTGAAACCGTGGCAAATAAAAGCCTGGCAGACCTAGCCTTTGATAAGGTGACACGATGGGGAGATCACTAGAGGTTTCTTTCCTCTCCTGTGTACCTCTTTCATCTCCAGCTACAGGTTATCTGGGCCCCTCTCCCTATGCAGGTTGGCACCGTTCTACCCCGGGTGCCCCCTCTCTGGAGTAATCTTCGCTTTCGGGCCTGTCAGACATGGTTTAGAGAAGATTGACTGCAACTGTGGCACAAAGAGATGCTGCGCAAATACCAGTTAAAGTCTTGAGGCATTGATTGAGGGCGTTGGAGAGTTGCCACTCTAAATGTGCATTCAGGGCACCTAAAACTCGAGATTTTCTGTTATCCCCCCCGAAGGTGAGGACTGTTCTGCAGCAGGCATTGCCACAGCAGAACTGTGGTTCAGGAGTTCTTCAGGAAGGTCAGGTGTAGATCTTTCCTCCCAAAAGTATTTCTGAGGGTTTGAATGTGGATGTTTATTTCCCTTACCTCTGTTTTAGCTAGCTGCATTCCTATACTGAAGAATTTCTGGTTTCGGGGATATCCTTGTTTAGTGCAGCCCTTCTTGTTAGACTCTAGATGCACAGCCGAGAGCAAAGTAACAGCATTAATCTCCACAAAGAAAATGTATTTTGGGACATTAGCGCACATATGGTGAGGATTTTTTAACCTACATTACTGTATGTAACTTTGCAGCTTAATTAATCAATTAGGATTAGTGCAGTTTGTAATCAAGTCCAAAAGTGATTGATGCATGCCGTATTAATTGCAACATTCACATGAAGCATGTCATATACACAGTCGTTTTACAGCTGGATTTCACATTGGGTTGCTCATAAGCACTTAATGGCAGGAATATTTCAGACTTGCAATCAGGGAAATTGTATTGCACAATATGCTTTATATGTTGTACACCCTGCTTAGATAATAACTCCTTCATCACTGATGTATCCTCTCGCTCCTCCCTCCTGGTTCGATAGTTGGCAAAGTAGTCCATTTTCAAAGGCTTTCCTTTGCTGTGGAACAAGAGGTATAATTAAATTGTATCCCAGTAGTGAAGGTTTCTAATGATGATGAGCCAAAACTAATTGTATTGATTTGTTTATTACTGGCTTAGGAAGCTCATCAAACAAATGGACTGAAACTATTTCCATATTCTTATCGGTTTGGTAAATGAGAAACAAATAACACTTCCATATGTCTGTTGCATGGTGGCACGGCATTAATACTAATTCTGAAGAGAGACTCAAGCACAGGAAGGGAGGTTATCCCCAGTACAATGTTTCTACAGCTAAGAAATAGCACTTTTTTTTCCACATTTGTGTCTTGGGATGAGCAAAACAAAGTTATTTTCTTTCTTTTCCGATACAAATGTTATTACTAATGAAGGTTTGCTGACCGCCAGAACTGGAGACTAGCAGGCTATGCCCAGAAAGTGTAAAAGATTGAGGCAAAAGAAAGGAGACTGGTATTATGGTCTTGCCTCCATGCATGTTTGTTCCTCGGCCTCTGTATTAAACAAAGCTGGATGAATAACGTGAACTAAAAACTTCTATGAATATTCATTTTAATTTTTAAATTAATTTACTTCACACTCTCACATTAACTCTGCAAACAGTCAAGCAATCACATCTGGTATAAACATTTGCAGAAAGTAAATTTCGATATTTCATTTATGAGTTTTTGTAGGAACAGAGTTTTAACTTTGAATATGCAAAATTTCATGTTAATGCTCACCTGGTTGTGGGCCAGACACAAGTTTCTGTGACCTATATGAAAAATCACTGTTGTTACATAACGACTTAAAAATGCTGGGCTTTTTATTACTAAATATTTGTGATCAATTCTTAGAGCAAAAGGCTGTCGAAGTTCATTTAAACAGCTGCTGATCTAAAACTGTTGAAGCCAGTGGTAGTCATTCGTTGGCTTGGGTGTGTTTTAGATCAGTCTCCTCATGGATGCAGTTGAGAAAATCCAGAGCTAGGAAAAAAGGCCAAGTTAATTGAATAAATTGTTATTTTAATTGAATTTGGGGCGCTGATTGTGTTGATGCTGTTAGAACGTGGATTCCTCCACAGTGACACATTGACTTGGGCCACGTTTTGCTCTTACAGTAATCCAAGAAAAGTGGCTACCCTAATCAATTTAGAGCCTGAATCTGCTTCCAGTGGAAGCAAAAGCAAGCCTTTTATTCTCTGGAGCTGGACAACGTTAGTGAAAACTGCTATTTATACATGTGGAACCATCCCATTCGTTTTCTGAAACACAGCTAGCTTCCTCTTGCACTCAACTGTGTGTTTTCAATTACAAGTGTTCGCCATATCTCACATCTCTCATATGCTGTAGCATATGACACATTGTGGCAACTTTTGTTCAACTAGCAGGTTTTGGTCCAAAGAGGATTCAGTAAAGTTGGAGGGTGAATTACCCTTACATCCCCTGAGAAGCTGATCCTGTCAGCTTGGCAGAGCATTACTTGAACTGCTGCACTGCATATTATGTCTAGACTGTGGATAAGTTAATAACACTAGAAGTAGAGCTAAAGGTAGAGGGAATTATACACCACAGTTATTAAACTTTGACCTTTATGATGCTTAAAAACCATAAAACATTTTAAAATAGCTACGCTACATCCGGGATAGCACCACTGTCAGGAAAACTGCCTCTCAATACGATGCACAGCATTTATATCAGCGTCTCTCTTCATATTCCAATTTCTGTATGTAGCAGTTAAGGACTGGACTAAACTAACTTCTAGTTAGGTTATCTGTGGACATCTGCTGTCAGAGATGGAATCCAGTGTGCTGCAATGTGAAGCATCACATCCTGTCTGTTCTGTGTCTTGTACTCCGATTGCACAGGCACAGTGCTTTACAGGCTTCAACATTAGCCTCACAGCCCTGGAGCCAGTGGATGGAAGGGGCACCAGCTCTCCCATTTTGCAGATGAGAAAACTGAGGTACCTGATTTTTGTCAGGTACAGAGTCTTGTGGAATAAGCAAAAACAGAACCGAAGAGATTTGAACTCCTACTCGGAAACCTACATTAGGAGATTTGGCTTTCTTGCTCCTTCTGTATTCATTGGAGAGAAAGCCTCTTTTCACAGCTATTGGAGTCCTTTCGAGAGTCATCGGAGAGAGAGGTGATTAAAAATAGAGGCCTACTTAGGGGCCCTGAGTTGCCTTCTGAAGTTCTCTCTCTTCAGTGGCTGTAGAAAGCCTGGGGAAAAGTGTCTCAATTAAGCTGTGTGAATATCCTCCCTCCCCATGCTGTGTCTTGTGCTCTAATTATAAGGCAGTCTTTCCTCCCTATTTGTTGCATTGTTATGCACAGGGAAGAAACAGGTATCAGGGAACAAAAAAATTCAAACTCTAGACCTCTGGTCTGAGCCTACCTGTTAGCAAATATCTCAAAGGTAAATGTTTTTCAGAGTCGGGATTTAGATTTGGCTCATTTTAAAGATCCAAGACCCTTTGCAAAACGTTTAGATCTCATATGTTGCTGTCTTTCCTTGTCCACACAGGGCTGAATAAGTACATACTGGTCTCTGGTTGTCAGAATTCACCACCACCCATAACAAGTTGACATTCACAGAGGAAAAAAGGTGCTTTTTTGTGGCAACAAACACAGAGTGCATTTTTCCCAAGCTGCCTGAAAACCTGCCCATACGTGTGCGCGCACACCATTATTTTGCTTAATATTTACAAAACTTGTGGAAGTTTTTGCATTTAAAATGGTAGGTGAATCAGAGGTCTTAAGAGCACTGATGAGCCAATCCTGAAGGAGCCATTTCCATGTCATGTCATTTGGTTGAAGTTTGAGTTCACGGGAAAACAAGCTCTCAGCCGCTTAGTATGCAGACATTTGCGTGTGACCCCCAGTTGCTAAGCTTTGCTCCAAAAGTCAGCTCTGTGGCCACTCCACGCATTAACAATACAAATTCTGAGAGTTCTGTTTTTTCTTTCACCTTGCAATAGTAAAAATATAAACTATAAGATTGGTCCCACAGGTACGAAGCACGTGCATTGAGCACCGGAGTTCTAAAGCAGTAAGAGAAGTGCTCGCACCAGGAGGGGAGCAGCCGGCACTTGCAAGATCAGATTTTCTGCACGCAGTTAAAAAGATCTAGTGTCATTTCATTTCAGAGCTATTAGAAAAGCATAAAGCAAAAACTTCAAGCCTTTGAATAGCACATTTGGATTTTTTGCTTTTAGTATTTTTATGCCTTTGCATTGCTTTCATGTTGTACAGATGTGAGCGTTAAGAGTGCAAAGCAGTTCTCAGAATTATATGTGGCTATTCACTTTGCCCACTGTACCTCAGAACAGAAGAAAGCTACTGGCAGTGTTTCCATGTAATACCGAGGAGCAAGGGAGAGAAGTTTGTCACCGGCCGAGGCTGTGTAGCAGAAACAACCCCCTCTGTGGTTCACTGGAGAGCAGCAGATATTCCAGGGAGAATCTCTCCTGTAGAGCAGACGTCCCTGTGGCTAAGATATGGCTTCTTACGGTGCTTATTCCACAAACATTCTTGGGAAGAAAAACCTTGGAGATGGGATTTACTATCAGCAAAGGCTTATCAGGGCTCCCATTAGGTAAGGGGCACTTTTACCTCCTATTGCACTAGCAGCAAAGTAAACAGTCACCTAAATGCTTTTGAAAATCCTATCTTTTGGTGCTGGGATGCTTGTAAATATGCAAAGAAAGAGGGGTGAGAGTAGGAGCAGAAGTGTCAAGGGATTTTATTTATGAAGCTATTGACAAATACCTTTTGCTCTGTTTACTCACCTTAAGGAGAAAGTAGATAATGCCAAGGATCCTTATGAAACCAACTGAAATTCTAATATAGCACCAAAGCCTGGAATTTTGTCTCTTAAATTTCACTAAGATTGATATGCTGAGCATGGGATAGTGGAGGAGAGATGAGAAAACAGCAGGAAAAAAAATGAACACAAGGGCAATTAGAGATGGCAGACAGTCTTTTAAAGATTAGGTTGGTCTGAAAAGTAAAACACTTCAAGTTCATGGAAACCTGTGAAATGGAAGAATCAAAAGGCAATATTTTTCCATTCTTAGTATGATAAAAATGAATCTTCAACTGCCCATATTATAGCTACCGTCAGTGGGAACGATTCAAATTCCTGTACCCTGCAAATGAAGAATCCAAAATTGCCTCTTCCTAAATATATCCTCATGGATAGGTCAAAAGCTGGATAGCCACTGTGAGGCTCGCAGGTGCAGTTCGCACAGTCACAGTCACTGTACCAAGACCAGCATTGTTTCAGCGTGCTTGAGCACCCATTCCTGGGGGGATCACAGAGTTAGTGAGTCTTGATGCAGACTGAGTAATGAGGTACATGAGGTGAAGCCTGGTTTGGAGGTGACCTGACCTCTTGCAAACCCAGGAGGATTTGCTTGCTTTCAGGGCAGCCTGTGCAAAACTGAAAACTCACTTTCCTAGTGAATCAGCCAGTGATAATTCCTTCCCCATCTAGCTTTCACTGACTTTTTCTGCAAAAGAGCGAACACTAATGCTTTCTTTACCTTCCTGTCGCAGGGGAGATATCTTGGCCTCAAGTCACAGCCGCCTGGTTCTTTTCCTCTTTATTTTTGTTCTTACTCAGCCTTCTCCTAACGATTATCCGGCTTTGCTGTTGTAGGTTGAATAATTCAGGTGGAATGAACTGTGAGTTGAAACAAGTAGACAGTGTTCCACCACTTGTCCACTTAAGTTATTCACAAATTGTCTTGAAATAGGACCTTTGCTCTGAACCTTAAATTATTACGGTGTTTCAGGTAGAGTTATGACTGTATAGTAAGCAGTTGTGTTCAGTTTCAAATACTCAGGCATGAAATACATTAACATTTTTTCCTTACTATATAACTGAGTATGTATTCTTTAATTTTAAGTGCTATTTTGTCCTGACACTAATGAGTCATGTCATTGCATTAGGTTCTCTTAAGCTTTTTTTAATGTTTTTTCAGTGCACTTCATATTATTAGCTACTCCCATTAGTTCCACCTGCAGTTCCAGTTACCAAGTTCACGTTAAGCCAAGTTATGCATTTGAGTGTCATAGAGTCAATGTCTTATTTTCTAAAAATCTTAATTTCCCCCAAACTTCCATCAATAACATCTCTAAAATCCATTTGCAATGTAAATGACTCAAAGTATAATCCATCCTGCTGTGTTCCAGAACACTTCCTTCTTATTTAATTGCCATAGACACTTTAGTTACTAATTAAACTTTATTGTTTATGATGTTGCATTTCATTAATAGTTGTGATAAAAATTGCATGTTCCAGCAGATTTTTTGCATGTTAATGCCGCTAGTGGAGTAGAATTCAGAATTGATGGGACAGAGTTCATCTCAGAGGTTTCAAGATTGCAGTCTTATAACCATGTAGTGAAACTGCCCCACAAGCATGATCTTGAAAAAAGAGAGTGCATGTTTAGAGCGTAGAGTCTTTCCCTTCTTGTGTGATGGAATAAATGAAAGCTTCTTTAATTGTAAGGAAGATACCAGAAATGTCATCACAGTCATTTGCAGAAGGAATGTTTCAGATTACATACACATATATATGTTTATATGTATTTGAACAACGAAGTGAATGATTAGGAAAGTTTGAGACATAGTTTGAACTAAGAATTTTTTAGGCTCAGGAGCTACTCAACCCATTCACCCAAACCCTGTAATTTATAATATAACTCAGTTCTGTGATGAGGAAGGTACCTTAGTTTCTGAATAGATGAGTTTTGCACCTCCCAGTCCAATGGATTCAGGGAAAGGATCACTTAGGTCCAGAAGCTCTGAAGCCACTCATTATGGGAACTCCCTGTCCCCACTGTTTCACCTCCCTCCACAGTACCAGTATGGCCCATTAGCTTTAGTTCTACCTCTGATAGTACTGAAATAGCATCTGGCCTGTGCTGGATCACTCAGAGAAAATGGTTCAGTGCAGTACTGCTGGTATTTGACAGTACAGAAAGCCACATTGATCCAAGTTACTTTTTACAGCAGAGCATGTTTATACCAGGATTTTGTCCTAGTGCAGCTATGTTTGCTTCTCTGTGCAGAACAGAGACCCTATCCCTTCTCAGACTCCTGCACAAAAATCCTCAGGGATGAGAGCAATGAAAATCACTGGCTGTAATCTCTGCTGCTTCCCAGCCCGGAAGGGGGAGCACAGGCAGAGGTTTCCCTGGAAGACCCTCCCTCGGTGTTGGATGTAATTACAACACATTCTCGCATTTCCGAATTTCAGCTGCACCTGCACTTGAGTAGGCAGGCTTGCCGATCTCAGACATTATTTCTTAATGGAAACTGATCCTTTCTTGCAAATACAACAGGTAGACTCCTCCTCTAACCTGCCTGGGCCAAGTAAAGGCAAAGAATACAGTCAAGTGAGACAAATAATTTTGTATCCTCATTCATGCACTGTTGCTCCAGACCTCAAGTGCTCACTAGTGGCACATTCAGCACCATTAGCAAGATGCTAAACAATTGGCACAGTCTTAACAAGAAGTTTCTTTTTCTGGATCCAGAGTAATTCTTTCAGGTTGAAGCTGTACGGAACTGATCGCGTGAGCAGAGCAGCCCAGTGCTGGGCACTCTGCCAATGTGCAGTGTGTAGAGTACAGGATTTGTCCTGCAGGTAAACAGTAGCTCTCCTTCACCTCCACATCTCTCATGATGCAGCCCTTTCAGCTTGGAAGGAAACTTTGGTCTCCTAATGTCTTGCAAGTCTAAGCTGGCTGTGTGATTAAGAATTATTTCTTTTGTGCCGTTAGCAGAAAAAGAATTCAAATAGATGTGATAATGGTATTGCATTCAGCATGTAAAGATCATTGAATGTAAACGTGGAACAGAATGTACTTCTGTCTCATAGAAAATTGCATTTAGAACTTCTTGCTATTTCGCTGCTTTTGTAATAATGCTTCAACTTCAGACCCTGGATCTCAACATAAATATGTTGGCATTTCACACAAAGGAGTCAGAGAACATCTATTATCTCCCAAAAGTTGAGAAATTCTGGAAGGTGCATTAAGACATGATGGGATTCTTCCCCTTGTGACTCCACAGAAAGTCACAAAAGAGATTGTTTTGGAAGAACTAATTTTTAAAGAACACTTTATGTAACAGGATTATGTCATGATGTTTTTTGCACATATTGGCAGGGCCACAGGTCTCCTGGAAGAGGAAAAGAGGGAGAACTGGGGAGAGGATAAATGCTGGATTAGGAGTTCTGACTTCAGCATTGCCCAGAAGAGTTACTAAGTGTCACCACAAATTAATAATTACTTTTCATTTGTCAGCCATTGTGTATAAAACACAGTGAAAATATAACTAAGATTTGCACACTTAGTTAGATGTTCACTCTAGAGTTTTACAGTGACCAGATTTCCCAAGGTACACCTGGCATTTCTCTTCCCATAACTCACGTTTTCCTTGTGAAAATCTTCCCCTTAATAAATAGCTCTAGTTTAAATGAATTCCGAGGTACAGCAACTTCTCTGGTAGCTGCTGGGTATTCATTACTTTAGAAGGTCAGGCCACTTGGATAGACATTTCTTGCACTGTTTTATTACTATGCAGACAGGAGACATGGAACTTGTTTGCACTTCACTCCTCTAGCTAAAGTTGAATATCTATATTTTGCGTTGCACTGCTTTGTGCTACACAGGTGTATCCTTCATTCAGAAAAGCAGAGGAATACTGAGTATTAATCAGCCGTGTCCATTTTCTGAATATAGCATGATTCTTATAGGTCATATTTACAGTACACTCAAAATAGTGCATAACAGGGGTTACTGCTGTTTTACTGGAGAAATAATACATGAAAATTCAAAACTCATTTTGAAATGGAAATTTCAGGATAAAAAATGGCTGATGACACAGCTTGTAGAGTTCTGCTTTGGAAATTATCTTTATTAGTTTGCAGTGAAATTGAATTTTGGACTGTCAAAAATTCCCATAAAATGGAAATCAAGTTCTGGCCCTGTCTTTTTGTTCCAGCACATCCTCATTGCTCCCAGAAAGACACCTCATGGGATGTGAGCTGGCCTGACCACAGCTCTTCTCTTTCTTCTGGGAACTAAGTGTTCTACATCACTGTTGATGTTCCACAAAATTAGGGTGCTGGGCAGTTTGCCTTGCCTGGACTGGAATGTCACTCTGAAGTAGAGTTACAACCTTTGCTTGGCTTTGTAGATATCAGCAGATTTTTAATTAACATTTAGGGGGAAACAACCCCAAACCTATTTTTGTCTTAATCCAGCTACTCTGGTAGCTACAGAGTAAAATGTGTTTTAAAGACACCAAGACCATACATTATACACACATTTTATAAAGTCATTCTTTTAGGTATAAAAAGTTCCAACAAAATAGTGAGCTGAAACAGAGAGTTTAAGCTGAGATACCAGCACGTGGATGTCCTTATCCATGCATGTACCAAGTATGGTCTTTTGTCCTTGAAGATGTATTCTGGGTCAGCTTGAGCTAAAGCAACTCCCTAATCTGAAATGCTGTTGTCATCAAGTCAAACCCCTTTCCTATGCACAAGCTAGTTCCAGCTTCCCACGCCAGCCGTCCTCTGCCACCTGTACTTGCTTGCAGTCACACTTCCAGCCTATCCAATAACTTCCAGAAGAAGATCCTGTGGGATGCGGGCTGTCCTGAGGGTAGCTTTTCTCTTTCTTTAGGGAACAAAGTGCCTCATCTTCTTCATGCCTCAAGCTACTGGTATCTAGAGTCCCCTGCTGCCTCCCAAAGGCAGTTCAGATTGGGTTAGCAGCTGAGCCATTAGACTGACAGCAGAAAACAGACTTTTGTTTAGACAGCATGAGAAGCGTGCAGTGATACACAGTAACCTCCTGAATGCAAATACATGTGACGTTTTCATTTTTGCTGTTTTCTGAGGAAGTAGGAAGCCAGGTCATTGTAATGAATTGGTAAACATCACACTGTATTATATACGAAATTCATCTCCTAGAGCTCAGAAGCGGGGTGTTAATGCAATATTCCCCACTACGATGTTTGCTTTGTGAGATTGGTATGATGCTGTGTTCTGAAATATTTGTATCCCAGTCATACCATACCACTGTGTTATTAGCCTAAATCTATGAAGATGAAAAAGACCAGGAAGAAAGTTAATGTCACTTTTGGTTTTCAATTCTTATGCACTGTAGCAGAATGTGAATAACCTCATTACTATACAATTTTTGTGTGTCACATAATGACCTCTAGACTAAAGACCAAAGTTTGCATAATTGAGGAGAGTCTCACCTAAAACAGTGTTGGAATTCATTAGCATAAGGCTGAAATAATACTAAGAAAATAGCATTTGGTGTCACCTATTTAAACTGAAGCACTAGGTGTTTTCTTTCCTTTGGACTTCTTAAAGGTATATGCTCATGATGGGGAACATACCTTGTCTTACTGAATCTGGCAAATAGTGAGAGATGGTCTTGTAACTCATCAGCCATTTACAGAACAAATGGAAAAGGGCTATTCTTATGTAGCTTTGCAGTTTCTTGCAAATACCAGTGAAGTACATGTTACTTACTGGATTTATTTTTATAGGCGAAGTATTCATATGTTTGTCTTGACTTTTAAGTGTTCATCCTTCATGCTAGGCTCTCTGTGTTAATTAAAATATACCATAAATCATATCCACTGTAATTACTAAAATACACTGTAATTATCTGTTGATCTTTTGTGCCTATTAAATAACTACTGGGATGTTTCAAAGCTGAGTTATTTTTGTATTCCTTGAGACAAACCTACTGCAAAATGTTGGTAATTCACTTATTATTGCAGCATAGATCAGCTCTGGAGTGTTTCGTATCTTCTCCCTCTCCCCACTGTAATGTTATGGCAATTCTGTTGACTATCGTTTTGTTAAAAATCACATTTATGAATGACACCTGAATCCTGAATGCTATTCCAGCTGACGACAATGTCCTGTGGTATGCAGTTATTGAGGATCACTCTGCAGGCAGCTATTCCTTTCATCCTGCACTTTGTCTTTACCATGACTGCAGACAGAAATTTTACATGAACTGAGGGAATTCAAATCTGAGTTGGAAAAAGGAACAACTCTTATCTGAAACCTGCAGGTAGTTAAACCTACTTCAGTGCATCTGCTCAGAAGAAGAGAGAGTTGTGAGCCCAATGGTAATAAGCACAAATATACAAAAACAATCTGAAAAATGGCAAAATAGTTCT
This sequence comes from Pygoscelis adeliae, assembly GCF_000699105.1. Taxonomy (NCBI): domain Eukaryota; kingdom Metazoa; phylum Chordata; class Aves; order Sphenisciformes; family Spheniscidae; genus Pygoscelis; species Pygoscelis adeliae. The sequence goes on along the minus strand of NW_008824053.1, from coordinate 10,425,449 downwards.
GCTTACCTTCACTGAAGTTATAAGTATCCGTGTGTGAATGTGCGTAATGTAGTTTTCATGAGCCTTGGGACAAATTCACCTGCCATTGCTTACTGCAACATTTCCCAAGCTTTTCCCTTTTCACAAGTATTAATTCTAGCTAAAACACAGGCACCTTACCAGATTTTTTAATATTACCAATTCCATGGTTGTATAAGAAGTATAAGGATGCAATTTGCTGTAGTGTTGTATCAGAAATGGAGGTGAGCCCAAGTGGAATTATATAGGTGTCAGGGTTAATTTTCTTACTCTTCATGGAAAAACCTTACATCAGTTCCTACAAACTTGAATTTCCACTGGTAGTAATATCTTGCAGCCATTGTTGTGTGTAATGTAGCAGTGGTAAATTCTTGTCTTCAGACATTTATGCAAGTCATTATTTAAAAACAGAGATCTAGGAATTACAGCTGGCTAATTAATCTGTACCAAGGAAAGCTGGCCTGGCCTTTCAGGCATCCCAGTGATGGCTGAGTAAGCTTGCAATCCCCTCAAATTGTCACCTCTGTGTTGTTTCTTTTTTTTTTTTTTCACCCCTTTTGTTGCTGTATAAGAAATAGGTGCTGAAACAATTAGCTTATTGCAGACACAGTTTTCAACTAATTGCATGGATCTAGTTCAGAATTAGAAATGAGCTGGAAATAACCAGTGTAGCTCTCTCCACCATGGACTAAAGATCTGTTATGCATAAGCCTGTCAGGAAGGTAACCAGTGAGGTATCACTTTCAGATTCTGTATGAGACAAATTTACCACTACTATGATTCGGCATTAGTACCCAATATTACCGTGTTTTGCTTTTGGTCTTGTCATGCCATTCCATGACATTTATTGTCATATTGCAGTTAATTTTAACAGCCCTATGGCCAAACCTGAAAGCTGCCCAATTGTTAAAATAAGGCAAAAAGAAGAAGAAGAAAAAAAAGATATATTCTATTTATGTCAATATTATAGTAATTCATACTATCAGGAAATAGAAAAGGTAAAACCATGTAACCATAATAGCTTGATTGGAAAAAGTAATTTTCTCATAACGACTGATAGGGTGAGTAGTGGTAGTCCCCAGTTCCCTGTAAACAGAAGTAGTAAATAATCAAATGGCTCAAGTCCAACTAGCAGAATCTTATTGGTTCAAGATAATCCTTTGTAGGTTAATAAGCAATTAATTATTTTTACGGTCATAGAATCATAGAATTGTTTAGGTTGGAAAAGCCCTTTAAGATCATCAAGTCCAACTGTTAACCTAGCACTGCCAAGTCCACCACTAAACCATGTCCCTAAGCACCACATCTACACCTCTTTTAAGCACCTCCAGGGATGGTGACTCAACCACTTCCCTGGGCAGTCTGTTCCAATGCTTGACAACCCTCTCGGGGAAGAAATTTTTCCTCACGTCCAATCTAAACCTCCCCTGGTGCAGCTTGAGGCCGTTTCCTCTTGTCCTATCGCTTGTTACTTGGGAGAAGAGACCGACCCCCACCTCGCTACAACCTCCTTTCAGGTAGTTGTAGAGAGCGATGAGGTCTCCCCTCAGCCTCCTTTTCTCCAGGCTAAACA
>NW_008824053.1:10422130-10423643 GCF_000699105.1 Pygoscelis adeliae | reverse complement strand
GTTGACCAACACCCCCAGGTCCTTTTCCGACAGGCAGCTTTCCAGCCACCCTTCCCCAAGCCTGTAGCATTGCATGGGGTTGTTGTGACCCAAGTGCAGGACCCGGCACTTGGCCTTGTTGAACCTCATACAGTTGGCCTCGGCCCATCAATCCAGCCTGTCCAAGTCCCTCTGCAGAGCCTTCCTACCCTCGAGCAGATCAACACTGCCGCCCAACTTGGTGTTGTCTGCAAACTTACTGAGGGTGCACTCGATCCCCTCGTCCAGATCATTGATAAAGATATCAAACGGAACTGGCCCCAATACTGAGCCCTGGGGAACACCACCTGTGACCGGCCGCCAACTGGATCTAACTCCATTCACCACAACTCTCTGGGCCCGGCCGTCCAGCCAGTTTTTTACCCGGCAAAGAGTATGCCCGTCCAAGCCATGAACAGTCAGTTTCTCCAGGAGAATGCTGTGGGAGATGGTGTCAAAGGCTTTACTAAAGTCTAGGTAGACAACATCCACAGCCTTTCCCTCATCCACTAAGTAGGTCACCTTGTCATAATAGCATGCATGGGAATACTCCAATCTTCATTTGGTTGTAGCCTGAATGACACATACTTCCTGCCATGCCAAATTGGGGATATGCAGTTCACAGGTGTGGATGGATTTCACAATATCCCTTACAGCCTGGAATACAGCCTCTTTGCTCCAAACGCACTATTACCCATTATTTGTTTAGTTATCAGTAACTCTAGTGAAGAATTAAATGAATTATGTTCTTTAAAATTTATGTATCTATAAATTGAGGTTATCAATCTCTATGTAGTCAGGAATTACAGTCTTTAGCAAAAGATTATGTATAAGTTTTGAGTATTTATGCTAAGGTTTGAATTTCTAAAACAGCTGCAGGGAGGTTTAGATCTAATTGTAACCACATAAAGAAGGTAGGTATGAAAAGGAGGTTCATGTCGAATCATAATTCCCTTCAGTGAAAGCAAGTGCCAGAATCGTAATCTTGCTGAATCCCACACAGGGCAGTGGAGCTTGCTTGCCAGACGATAAGGAGCTGAACTGAAACACAGGTAGCAAAACACATGGGTTTTGTGTATTACAGTAAATCTGTGTCTAAACTTAGCAAATATTTTGTTACTTTTTGAGCCTCTTTCTTCTATATGTTTACACAAAGTCCCCTCTTTCCTATAAGCTCTTCCTCCCCACAGCAGAACTGGCATAACCTCTGTAACAGCCTTACATGTTTAACATATTCCAGTAGTTCACCTTCCAGATGAAGGCAAATATATTTGCTGGCCTCTATTCCCACAACTGCCGAAACCAGGACATACAATATCCCTGGATCAGTAGGCAAGAAGCAACAGAGATCTTACACCAGTCAGCTTCTCTAATGCAGAAAAGAAACATGGTGATGCTCTTAATCAGTTCTATGCCTAGCAAACTCAAATGACAGCCCCTCAATAATTGCTAGTTTTTATTCTTTATCTGAGCAGCATGTCTTGTTTATTTCACA